>NC_133538.1:326877774-327117774 GCF_048544455.1 Silene latifolia
TATGACCTCAAACCCATCCATAGGAAACTCAAGTAAATTAACTGGTAAGTCCACTTGCCCAACAACCATAGACACCACTTTATTTAACTTATGACATGACACTGACTCTCCCGATGGTATAAACACATTATCTTTTACCAACTCATATTCTCCAAATCCATGGTTAAGGCATGACCTCTAGATACAAACGAATGGTTTGCCCCTGAATCAAACAAAACTAAAATCGGTTTATGATTAACAAGAAAAGTACCAGTGACAACTTGCGCATCATCCTCAACTGCCTGTTTACTCATCATAAAGAGTTTCCCACTATTCTTTTGACCTACCCCTTGGACCGTAGTCGCTGATGTAGTAGGCTGAGCTGCTAAATTCCGAGTCACACTATTATTCGGGCGCTGATAGGATCCATCATTGTTACGGTTATAGCCGCCGTTGTTATTGTTCTGCCCTCCTTTGTTGTTCCATGACCCAGCTGGCCTGTTACTCACCATACCAAGGTTACCTCTTAAGAGGTACATTGATTTCAGCGTTGAACTTAAGCCGGGGACGGGACCTATATATAAGGCTCCGTACCGTATGGGACCAAAAGAGTTGGAAGAATTGAAAAAACAGCTGAACAAGTTGTTGGATAAGGGATACATTCGACCTAGTGTATCGCCATGGGGTTCACCAGTTCTATTCGCGAAAAAGAAGGACGGTAGTATGAGATTATGCACCGACTACAGAGAGCTAAACCATGCTACCGTGAAGAACATGTATCCTTTGCCGAGGATTGATGATCTTTTTTACCAATTGAGTGGAGTCGGGGTGTTCTCCAAGATTTATCCAAGGTCAGGTTATCACCAGTTGAGGACTGCAGATGAGGACATTCCTAAGACAGTTTTTCAGTCGCGGTATGGTCACTATGAGTATGTGGTGATGCCTTTCGGGTTGACTAATGCACCGATAGTGTTCATGGATCTTATGAACCGAGTCTTCATCCCATTTCTGGATAGGCTTGTGGCGGTTTTCATTGATGACATCTTGGTCTATTCTAAGACTAAGGAAGATCACGAGGAGCATTTGAGGTTGGTACTGTAGACTTTGTGAGATAATCAGCTTTATGCTAAGTTATCCAAGTGTGAATTATGGTTACAGAGGGTGGCCTTTCTGTTGGAGTATGTGTCCTCAACAATAGTGCGATCACATGATTTAAATTCATAATTAAATCTCATAATAAGAATACATGAGGGATGATTCATTATATAGTCAACTGATCAATATTAATTAGTAATGATTGGCTAACTAGAGTTTAACATTACTTTCGTTTGACGATGGTGATCAGTTGATCCCTTAAGGTCACACCTATAGGACAATTCCCAAACTGAAAAGTTAATTAATCATATATTGATACGGATTAATTAAATCCTTAAATTGAACAAATTTATTTTATAAGAGAGAGTTATATATCTTATTGTAATATGATTAAATAAGATTCGATTTAGTAATTAATTTGTTATATTACTAAAATTGATTAATGTTTATGAAACATTTGAGATAAGAATTGTTAGTTAGTTATAATTATAAAATGTTGTAGATTATATTAACTAAATTCAAAATGACCCATTTTACATATATGTAATTGTGAATTACCATTTAAATTGCTATTTGTAATTTATTTGATAATATAATGATATTTAATTTGTTAAATATGCATTAAAATTATTTGTGACATGTTATGTGTCACATGTCACACATTACAAATGACAAAATATAAGTTGTAAAATGGATGTCCATTTTATCAAGGGTGGAACGAAAATGGGGTGGTTAAGGGTGATAATGGGTGTTCTTATTTATGCAAATAAACACCATAATTACACTACATTAGCTAAACCTACCCTAGGATTATGGGTAAGACAAAAACCATTTGGTTAAGATAAAAAGAAAATGCCTTGCCTTCCCCAAGCCACAAAAACCGGTTCCCCCTCCCCATTTTGAAGACATTGGTTCTCATTTTTCTTTTGTAGAGAATCTCTTATGTTCTCTCTCTCTCTCTCTCTCTCTCATAAAATGTTTTATGGATAATTTTGTTCTAGATCAACAAAAACCTCTAAAATTACTATAGTAGTAATGAAAATAATATTAGATCCAAATTTAAGGTTACTAATTCATAATACCTAGTTAGTATATGAATTGGTGTTATAGGAATGTCTTGGGTGCAACCGATTGGAGTGTTCCTACACTTGGAACTTGAAGATTTTGGAAATCATCCTAACATATTGAGCTCAAGAACAAGTGAAGGTAGGAGACCTTACTTGTGCCCATTTCGAACCATTTAACAATGTAAGGAACATTGTTTTCTTCTTCATCTCTTTTATTTTGTTATGCATGCATCTAGATCCGCAAAAATATAAATTATAAGTAGTTTATAAAATGATTAGATGAGTCTAATAGGGGTAAATGAACCTAACAATTGGCATCAAGAGCTTTGGTGTTGCATGCATAATCGATTTGGTTTTTCCGAGTTAAATGTAACTTTATTAAAACTAGTTATTTTGTGATTTATGTGATAAAAGCCATAAAATTATTTTGCATGTTATACATTCTGCTTCTAAAAAATGTTTAGGTCATAATGATGATTTATGGATGATTATTGCTTATTTTAATGATTTTTAGTGAAATAATTATATTTTTATGAGTAAAATGAACTTTTATTTATTAAAAATAGTTAAACTTCACTAATGGCCGTGATCTTTTAGTATGATCTCACATGAAAATTTTATGTATTGTATATAAAATTTCGTATTAATGTGATTAATATTTCATGATTTATGATTTTTATGTGATAAAAATGGTATAAATGGAGGTTAAATGAATAAAAAGAGTTAAATTTCGAAATAGGCCATGAAATTTTAATATGATGTCACATGCCCATTTTAAAGATTGTATGTAAAATTTTAGATAAATGTGATTTATTATGCGTGATTTATAATTTTAATGGTTAAAATGATATAAATAGTGACTATTTTTAGCAAAAATAGCTAAAGTGAATTTTATGGCATGAAATTTTTCCCTAATGTTGTATATGTAATATGAACAACATATCTAAAGTTTCATGATTAATTTTGATTAATTTCGTATGTTTATTAATTTTTATGTGATAAAATCGATAAAAGGGCAACTTTATTAGTCATAAAAATAAATTCGAATTTTTTTGTTGAATTTTACCATTTCCAGGTTCTGGAAATTTTTTAAGAATGTTCAAAAATTTTATTTTGAATTTTCCGTAATTTTTATGTTTAATTTGGAATTAAATGGTAAAAGTTATGATTTATACGATTTATTAATGAAATAAATTAAAAATATTTTGTGGGCAAAATTTTATTGATTTTTGGAATATTTATAGTATTCCAGTATTTGAAAAAATGTGATCTCGAATTTTTCCAAATTTTTATGATTTATTGGGAATTATTTTCTAATTATAAGGATTATAAGAAGTTTAAATAAGCAATAATACAAAACCAAGTTGAATTATAGTCAAATATTTAGTGAAGACTAATTTTTGAGTCCTAAGAAGGTTAGGATAATTAACTTGGGCTTAGATTTCATGTAAGTATTGATTTGTGATTTTAATAAGATATTATCACGCATTTCCATAAAACCGGATTATATAAGACATAAGGATTAAGTAAGGCGATTTAGCACATTATGCTGCTATTATATAAAACCGGTAAACCGTTGATATCCTTCTGGATTATGCTGCTATTTTGCTGGAAGGAGGTGCAAACAACCTACTGTGACAGACCTCTAGAACAGACTGCTGAATCTCTGATGGAGAAGTCTGCTGGAATTCTGATGGAGCAAGCTGCTGGCGGCTTGCTGGATCTGACTGCTGCTAGATATACTTAAAATAATTATGCATCCCTACTATGTACCCAGAATACTAGTACCCTGGCCTGCTTGATTCTGCTGAATCATACTCTGATGTCCCTACAGACTAATTTCTGGCTCTCCTTGGTTCTGCTGGTCGGGAAGTAGATGTAAGCTGGTTTTTTACTAATGTAGACATGTGAACTCCTGTTAGCACACTTTTCAGCAAGCGGACTACAGACGGATTTCTGCTGAAGGATGCTAAGAACAATTGGTGGACTCTAGGATCCTGATCGCTGATGTTGTGGTCCTGATGGCGGATGCTAGGAATCAGACGGCTGGTTCTGGAGTCTGGCAGCTGGCTCGGGGAACCAGACGGCTGTTGCTGGGAGCCTGATGGCTGAATCTGGGAACCAGACGGCAGGCGTTAGGGACCAGACGACTAACGCTGGAGACCAGATGGCTGGCGCTGGAATCCTGTTGGCGGATGCCAGGGAGCAGATGCCCGACACTAGGGACCAGGTGGCAGATGCTGGGATCCAGACGACTGAGTCCAGAAACTGGACGACTGACACTGGGAACCAGAAAGTTGATGCTGAGAGCCAGACAGCTGAATCCTGGGAAGCACTTCCCACCTGTCCTTACCATACTGTTATCTAGTCACCAAGGGTGAATCTGGTGGTTAGAGCATTCCACATAAGTCTGCTGTGCACTTGTTATGTAGGTGATACCAGTAAAATGTTAGTAGCAATGTATGTGCATGCATAGACCCTCTAATGTATGATGCAGACTATATGATGATTAGATATGCTGTAGACTATCATAGGTCGTGAATGCAGTGTCAACCATGACTATATGCTCTGTCTCTGTGATTTCGTTTGTCATTGTCTAGAGTTTAGTTCACAATTTTGATTTGCCAGGAGGCTGGCCTGGTTTCAGGTGCACAACCTCTGCCCCTGGTGGCAGATGTTTGATAAAATATTTTACCCATGACGTAAAATATTTTATCAATAGGATAGCTAGTTAAAGCGTACCCCTCATTGTCCTTTTCCGGTTAACAAGGAATGTTGCGTTCCTTGTGGTTCTAGCGTTTTTAATTTCGTGCATGCACCTATGTATATGGGTCTACGTCATAGCTATGGATTTACTGAGATTAACGTCGAGGTACAAGTGGTCTTAGTATGCCGTACCCTGCGCGCTACCTCGGCGTATGCTCCCCATGTGGCTTGACTTAGTAAACGTCTCGCAGCCTCACATGGCAGGGGCTGGACCCTCAAAGTGTTCCTTATCTGATAAGCAACCATCATTAGTGTCAAAGCCTTTCTTCCTAGAATCGTAAAAGATAACCAAATAGTACAAATACCTGGTGCTATCTCATGGTGTTCCAGGGCAACATCTGGATCCAGGAAGCCACAACGCGTAACACTTGGGTTTTTAGAAAATATCTTGTTTTAAATAAAGAGGAATAAATAAAAAACACAAAACAAATTTTGAAACAGAAAAGGACTCGATAAAACGAAAGATATTAGTAAAAAGGTTTTTGATTCATGGATTGTTGAAAGGTACTCTGTACACTAAGGTTTTGGCACTTTGTCAGACAAAGTACTGTCGGGGATTATACAAGATTTGACCTTGCATGGCCATCAATATGTACACCCTATTATCTGGCGCTTTCAGCCTTGTGATTTTTGGTATTTTCAAATATCCTTCATAGCACTAGGTCCTCTACTGCGAGAGTCCTGATTCTGACGTTGTTATCATATGCCCTTGCTTCTGATTGTTTGTACGATGTCATGCGTATCTGAGCACTTTTTAGTTCAGCTGTAGTGGCTCTTTCTTTTTGCACTTTTCAGGTTCTGAACATTGGGTTTTTTGTTTGACCAAGATTGTTCAATGGACTGTTGGCTTGTGGCTGTCGCGTGAGGGATGTAGTCTATGCCCCCTGCATGACTTTGATACTTTGTTGTGGATGGCATGCAACATAATATAAGACCCATGATTTTCACTTTCCTGCTGAGGGTAGTGTCATTTCTTCTTGTTTTTTGTTATTTCATGTTCTGGTGTCCAGGGAACCAGGCTGGTGGTAGCATGTCTTGCTGTGATTTTTCACTTTGGGAAGCTGATGCAAAGATGTGTTCTGCAGCATTCTGGCTGCTGCCTGTCTCTTATATGTTCAGGGTACTAGAAGCTTTTATGTACCAGCGGTACGTTGATTGAATTGCCCCTATGCCATTGATTCATGTCTTGCAAGCTGCTAGCGGAACTACCTATCCTGCTGGCCCGAACTGTGCGCGGGGAGGTTGTTTCTGCAGGCCGAAAATTTGTTGCAGGGAGCGCTCTGCATTTTGTGTTTTGCATCCCGCGTTCTGCATACTGCGTCCTGCGTTCTGCATTCTGCATCCTGCGTCCTTCATTCTGCGTTCTATGTTCTACGCCCTGCGTCCTGCATTCTGCATTCTGCATCATATGCTGCAGGAGGAGCGATTTTATATGGGGAAGGAGTGGCAGGTTCTGAAGCCTGAGTAAGCACTCCTACTGGTAGTGAGATCTCCTGCAAGAAATTATTCTAATAGGGCCAGCAGATGGCATAGCCATTGACCTTCCAATGCTCAAGACAGTAGTTATTCAAAATATAACAGGGTAACAAGATTACGAAGTTTACGAACTACTTTAAGAGTGACATATTGACATGAATTTTCCTATTCTTTGTTTATTGATGGTTTTATACTTTAGCTTGAATGCTACCCCCAAGTTGTAAGGACGTCTGCCTCTGGGTTCTAGCCCCGACTGGGGACCTGCCTGGTTTTAGATATTTTCAGGTGCCTAACTCTCAAGGTCGCTACAAGCTTGGATGATCAGGTTCCCTTCTGGTCCCCTTGCGGGGACCTAGGTACCAGGCCTACTCTTCTCCATCTTATTGGAAATTCTGCTAGTGTGTCATATACAACTCTGATTCCTATTTCCCTTCTAGGTTCCTGATGTTTTCATCAACCTAGGTCTGGGGTGCTGGACTAGAGTCACGTGCAAAGTATACCATGGTTTGTGACTTAACTGTCATTCGAGGTTCGAACTTTAGGGTGTGAGCATTTAGGCGTATAGTTCAATTGGTCATTGTTCATTCATCCTAATAGCTCTAGTTTTCTCATATAGGCTTTCAGGGGTAGTCAAATACCACATGGATATGATGAAACTAAAATAAGAAAGCTATTTACAGAAAGCTATAACAAGTGCAAGAAACAGTTTTTCAAGTGATGTGTACATGGTCTCTGCAGGATGCAAAGACTTATTTGAGATAATATTCTGGGTGCCAATATGACGCAAACAGGTCCCTTGGTTGCCGATACGTATGTGGACCAGGTGTAGGGACCAGGCGCGGGGACCAGATACAGGGTCTATGTGCGGGATCAGGGTTCTTTTGGTTCTAGCTCAGACAGCAGAGGTGGTACTAGGGTTTCCCTGATTCTGCTTCATTTGCTGATGGCTCTTGAAAATGGGCTACGCAAAAGTCTGGCTCACTCTGGGTCCTGCCTTTCATCTGGTCATGTTTCCTTCCTCCTCAGGTTTTCTGCTTCATGTTTCCTGCCTCCTCAGGTTTCGCCTCTGCTTCCTCCTGCATCCTGCTTCCGACTTCCTGCTCCCTGGAATTCCGTTTCAAGTTCCTCCTACTTTCTGGATTTCGTTGTTGGTTCCTCATACTTCCTGGATTTCCGTTTCTGATTCCTTCTACTTCGTGCCTCCTGGAAGTTAAGAGAAGATAGGTGGTCGAGACTTCTTTATTCTACTAGATCTCAGCGTCTTGGGGACCTGGTTCTGGGTTTTAATGAGGTCAGCTCCCCAAAAATGATGCTTATTGGGTCAGCCACCCGAAAGTGCCGCTGGTCAGGACAGCTACCCTAAAATGTTGCTGAGGCTGCTGATGTTCCTGAGCCAGAGCTAGTTCCTGCAAGAGAAGGTCAAACAAAGCAAGGTAGAAAAGCTGGTGTAGCTGCTGCCGAGGAGAGAATCATGTTAGGAGGACTTCTCTTCTATCATGTTTGTACTTTTGTTTATCAGTGCCTGGCGACTTGGCCTTTTTGTATTTTTCTTTGTTTCGGGATTTTTTCTCCTGAGATGTAGACTGGGTACGAAACTTGTTTTAGAAGCTCCCTATGAGCTGCTACTCTATGAGGGTGACAATTTTCTAGAATCAACATCCAAGCTCCTAGCGGACTGCGTGTTGATTGATGTTGCTGTATAGCGATTTTTATATTTTGATTTTTCTTTACGAGCTCTGTTAGTTCCAGCAGGACGCTCATTCTGGTTTGCCACTTACTAGATTTGATCTGCTTCCTATTATGTAATTTGTGTACTCCAAATCTTTAGCATTGTTCGTTCTGGGTCCATCTTACCCATGTTGACTGAGTGTATTGTATCCACCAGGATTTTTCTTACGGTATAGTTTCTACGAACGTTGTCATGGTGAGAGCATCATGGCGGTGTTTCTGATTTTAGGCGATCTTCTTTTGTTTTTTTGATCATGCCTTTTTTGCCTTTGAGTATTTTAGGCTGTAAAGTTTTGATCCACCTGTTATCACGTAAATTATTCTAGCACAAATAGAGGTGTAAATGGTAGAACCTGACTCGTGGAGCTTATTTTACTGAACCTGTCCCTACGTGATAACAGGTGGTCGCTGCAACAGGCATTTATGATCCTGCAAGAGGGTTAGGGACAAGCGAAATAGTACCAAATATGTTACAACCTAACAAGACTTCTGCAGAGGTCTGCCCCCAGGGTTGCTGGCTAGTGGAGTTGTAGCGACACTGGTTGAGTTGGTCATTCTGGTTCCTGCTAGCTGAAAGTTCCTGAAACAGGGAGGAATTTAGCTCCAACAGAACAAAACTACGAGATACGGTGGTACCTAATGCTGCCTTCATTCTGGTCATTAAGAGAGAGCAGCAGGATGCTAGGCATCCAGGGTATAGCCTGGCGTTTCTGCTTACTGCAGGCTCCAAATTGTCTCTCTGCAACTTGCTTCTGAATTTCTATCTGGAGTACCAACACGTCGTCTAGGGATCTCTGGTCCAGAGATTCTGGAGGTCCTGATCTGCCCCTAGCCTGGTACCTTTGAGTCTGTACCCCTGTACTGAACATTCATGCTGGTCTATCTTCTGCTGGTACACTTGTTGTTGGTACGCCGCTGGCGGTTTCTGTTGCACTGACCATTCCTGCTCTGGTACCTAGAGGCTGGAGGGACTCTAGCGTCCAAATCTGCTATAGGACTCTAGAGGAACTCTGGGAGCAGTTCCGCTGCCAGCATCTGGATGGATTCTGGGACCAAATCTGCTGGAGGACCCTGGGAAACTCCATGGACCAGATCTGCTAGAGGATTCTGGGAACCAGACCTGCTGTCAGACTGAGGCTTCTGAAGGAACTTCGGGGATTAGGTCTGCTGCCGGACTCTGAAGGAACTTCGGGGACCAGATCAGCTGCCGGACTCTGGGATCAGATTTGTTGCGGGACTTCTGGAGGAACTTCGGGGACCAGATCTGCTGCGGGACTCTGGGACCAGATCTGCTACAGGTCTCTAGTGGGACTTCAGATAGTAGACCTAATGCGGGACTTCTGGAGGAACTCTGGAAGCTGATCTACTTCTGGCTTCCTGGGAGGGTCCCAGGAAGCAGATCTACTGCTTACTTCTAGCGGAGGATCCTGGGAAGCATATCTGCTCCTGGCTTCCAAGGAGGGTCCCAGGAAGCTCTGACTTCTGGTGGAGGATCCCTGGAAGCAGATCTACTGCTGGCTTTCGGGGGGTCCCAGGAAGCTCTGACTTCTGGCGGAGGATCCCAGGAAGCAGATCTGTTGCTGGCTTCTAGGGAGGATCTTTGGAAGAGGATCTACTGATGGCTTTCGGATGACTTCATGGATAATGAGGAGATCTTGCTCGCTACGGGACATGGCACCGAATACTGACTTTATGACAACTTGACTATAGAGATCGATCACCATGCCCCACGGTGGGCGCGAAACTGTTTTGGTAAATTTCTACCAATTTAGGGTTAAAGTGACCGCTCTTTTTAGCCTCGTATTGGGGGGTTAAATTATGTGTGATTTGTGACGGAATGTGTATGTAATTAAGACGGATTAGCGATGTAAACAAAGTAAAGGACGGAATAAGGAAATAATGACACAAGAGATTTTGGTGACGCGGAAAACCCGATGTGGGAAACAACCGCGGGGAGAGTCGGAATCCCGCCAATAGTCCACTAAGTAATAATCGGAGTACAATTACAATATACAATTGTCCGGATCTAATGAAGAATAATCTGTCCGGTGCATAAGGGAGACAGACGGAGTATTAACCGGATGTCTGGGGCTACTTTATGGGTATATACGTATGTTACTTTGGTGCATGGTATTCATGGTGTAGTAATTGAGGTAATCATTTGCCAATGATTAAGGGGAATCTTTGGATGATTTATAAGGTAATTTGTTTTATGTGTGGGTTGTGTACAGGAGGAAAGTTAGGTGGTATACGCCGTCTTGTGTGTGAGTAAATGGATCCCTTCTCTTGTTTGTCTTCCTTGTATTTATAGTGAATAAACCCTAGTGGGTTTATTAGGGTTCCCCACTTAATTGTCTTGTTCCTCAAGGTAGAGTTTGGTAACAACTTGGACTTTCCTTATTCAGAATATGGCAACAATTAGGATTTCCTTGTCTTACCCGAGATCTTACTAGTATCTCAGTCCAAGCCGAACTCTTCTTCTCCTGCTGTCCTTCCTCAGATTATCCTGCTTCCAGGCCTTCCTCCCTGGCTCGGTCCATGGGCCCGACTCCCCAAGTATGTCATGGGTCCATTGATCATTAATCACCCACTTATCTCGTGCCACGTAGCCTAGAAAAAATACGGTAATTTTGGCCCTAACAGTTTGCATGCATTGCCAAATCGCCATAAACAATACATGCATATCATATCGAGTATTAGACCGTGTCAATTATAATTATCGTAAGTTCAAAATTTTAGTTCACTTAAATTTGATAGATAAGAAATTGACTCGACCTCTCACGATATTTAAAAATTGAGATTAAGCCTTACCAAATAGTAGGACCCATGACTCCCCGTGACATTTGGGGTAGGTTCGGTTTTCCCGGGGTGCTTTCATTTAACATTGGGTAAGTGGGGTAATAAAACGTTATTACACGCGAAATTTGGTTGGACTCAACGGGACATGAAGACTAGTCTTATGTTCCGGGGCTAGAGATGAACTTAACGTAATTTCTTCGACCGAGAGTTCTAAGTGTAGAATCGGTCAAAGAGTTAACCCACCGAGTTATATTAATGAGGGATGTGTTGGTTTCCTCGTGCCCGAGTTAATATTGATTTGGATCTCGGAATCATTTATATAATTGGGTGGAGGTCATTATATAAATGCTAAAACATGCTAAAATGTTTTCATATATATTAACGATGAATGTTTCTTTTCCCACTATTTCGTTGTTTTTAATGTTGTTCTCTTCATTACTCCTACTAATATGCGATCTCATTTCGATTTTAACTTATGTCTCCTCTTTCTTAATCCTCAAATGAACCGTATCATTGGTAATGGACTAGCTCCATAGGAATCGTTCTATTCCATAGAACTCCATAGAAATTGTCCTATATCATATAAGATTAGCATCTTAAAATTCCTTACATACCTATAATATTTTGTGAAGAATATGAATAGAAGTAGTATTTAGTCAAAATATGTTTTGATAACATCTTCTATGCATCCATAGTTCAAAAGTCTTATTGCTCAACCTAAACACTTGTCATCAAGCACTTAAGTTGTTAAGAACATGAAAATGTTAAATTGGTAAATTAATTTGTTAGAAATTTTAATTAACCAAATACCACAATAGAGTTCATCCTTGTGAAGGATTAACTAAGAATTTAAATGAAGATAAGTCTTCATCAAGTAGAAATTCTTGAAGTCAGTGGGAGCAAAAAAAGGTAAGTACCTATATCTTAATTGTTAAGGATAGAACTAGGCTCGAAAGAGAAGGTGTTAGACACTAAAATAGATACAAACCCCAATAATTAAAGATCAAGGAATTTGGTTGTGTGACTCCAACATATTCCTTCTTGAATATCTATGACGTTAACATTACATTCTTGCCAAATATTACCACGTCATGAGTATTTGATACAAATTTGTGGTTTTTATCATAATTTTTGGCATTATCGTGTGACGACTTGCAAGAATAAGTTCAAAAATTTGCATGAATGGAACTAGGATAGTTGTCATTTCATCTATGGACATATAAGTGTTATAGTGTACTCATTTAATTTTGTATTTAGAAATGTACCTCAATAATTGTTATGATGTACACCAACTCTAAATAAGAATATAATTCAAGTTTTTGTATAAAACGCAAAGGGTTTCTCTTTTATGCAATTAAAACAAGCGTTGTGCCCTTACATACCACGATTAAGTTTATGGTGAGACCATACAAATCAAGGTAATTATATTCAAACTAGAAATAAAATGTCATATATACAAGACTCAAGTTGGTGATCCAATCATTTCTCAATTCTTGATTGAAAATCGCATTTAGAAACTAGTTTTGACTAGTCTCCCAAACCATTTGATTGCGAATCTTTTGGTGTATGCGAATCTTGTATTCGAAGTAAGTTAATTCATGACTTTTTCTGGAAAAGAATTATGAATAGAGCAATATATTCGCCCAATCTGCACTTTGAAGTGTATAGTCGAATACAATTTCAATCAGAGAAGGTTATTACTTCTTTATCTCTTTTACCAATGAATTACGTAGATACTAGATATCTACTTAATGAGGTAAGAATAAAAATTATTTGAATAAGTTCAATGAATGTTTAAAAAGTATCAAAACCTATAAATTATAAAACCAAAGTATTAGTACTTTGTTAAAATGGGGAACAATAAAGTGACGATATTTATCTGCACCAAAAAGAGTGTGATATAGCATAACAAGTTCACTTACATTATAATATGATTAAATCTTTACATTGTAGTTGGTGGTAGTTTCTGTTATAAAATTTGTCTGGCATTTAAAAATTTTCCACTAAAATAAAACGTAGTTAAAGCAATCAAGTACAATTCATATAAGATATGATTAGGCCTGGCACCTAAGTTGTAGCCTGTTTCGATAGCAAACATGTGCTTATTTTCCCTACATGATCACAAGAATAAAGGGTTTGTGGCTCGTGATGCTGTCTATTAAAGAAAAGAGGATTATTTCTTAAAAGACGGAGTGAGAGAAAATGTTCAAGAGCCACAAACTGAGAATAAGACGTGGGAAGATGTTCCTTCTTAGTCAAAATCAGTGATTATTTATTCGAAACCTAAGTGGACAGGAGTCATGTTATTTTTGGAAGTAACAAACCTGTAACTTATTAAGATGCTTTATCTAGTTTCATCTCCGCAAAAGTACGAAATGCGCATAAATATGAAAATGTTTACTTAGCTTGTTTGATTGGTCGCAAAGGATTTTTCACGCAACAACAACGCTTAATTGAATTCGAAATTGATTTGACAATTGGATTTCAAAATCATCTTGCATGAGTTTTGATAATCAAAACTATCTTAAGGTAGGATACAAACTTAAAAAGAAATTTTAAGTAAAAGTCAAGGAGTAGAATTGTATGTTTTGATCAAGTGATATACTTTTCTCGAATTGTCGAGTAATTCTGTATATACATGGAGTTTAGTGGGAGTGATGTGGTGTTACTAGTCTTATGTGTAAGGGACATATTGATCATTGTGAATGATGGAAGACTTAAGAGAAGAATAATACATCTTTAAGGTATCCAGACCTATAAAGATAGTTCTAAGAGGATATTAGTATTAAATGAATATTCTTATGTTAATAAGAATCTTGACAAGTTCAAAAGTATTGAACATGTAGAAATTGTATCCACATGCTTCCGCTGCGGGATTAATTCATTACGATAAGATGTATCTCCATTCTTAAACTTCATATACTTGGAGTATGATAAGAAGTTACAAATCGAATGTTTGCGAGAAGTCTCTATATAGCCACATAGTTCATTAGTTAGTACTCAGGAAGTACTAAAGATATGAAGCAAATTATTTAGAGTTGAGATGGATTTATGTGCAAGGAGTTACACAAAAACAATATTCTAAACACATAAGGATGGTTAGAGAACCATCTTGGCTATATTATTTAAGGAGGATATCTACTAGAAACATCTTAGGCAGTTGAACAATGAGATATACACAACCAAAATTGAGTACACATGCAATCATGACGTATGCAAGAAGGAAGGGATGATATTAGGATTCGGTTTTATGAATTGGAGGAACCATGGTAGTTCGTTCCAATAACCGAAGTTCCTATCCCTACACACTATGAGGACAGTGGGAGTTAGTCAAAGGCAAGTGAGTCTATGTCCAGATTGGATCTAGACATTTACTCAAAGAAGTTCTTATAATACAAGATTATACACAAGAATGGAAATAGTATATAGTAAGGTTAGGAAAGTGCAAAGTGTTTCTAAGACTTACTAACCAAAGCCTTCTCATAGGCTTAGCATGATAAGTCATGTCATTTCAATTTAATTGAGATGATCAACTATATACAAGATTAAGAATGAATTATAGATTATGTAGTAATTGATATGGTATCAATTTTACATATGTGATAATTGAACCCTATTTAAGTGAACTGGTTTAACATAGTATTGGCCCCTAGTTGCTTATATGAGGTGACGTCTCGAAGTGACTAGAGTGTGATGCGATTGATGGCAAGTTCAACTGCCATACAGTCATATGGGATGACTAGTCGATCACATAGGTAGACTGTATGGGACACTCTGTCGGGCAGTGACCGCTTATAGAGTTCTAGTAATTTTTATAAAGCCTTGTCGTGGCAAGAGCTACTATAGTATTCTTTGGAGTCAATTCTTTGACTAGAGACTGTTCGCCCAAGGTGGCACAGTTTCTGAATAACTTTGATTTATGCTCTACGACTGTCTTAACTGAGGTCAAATGGGCATCTTTTGGGTCATGATGAGCTGTGGCAATTCGAAGGGACTAGTGCGATAGGAATTATCCACCCCCTTGTCAGGGTTATCTAAATCTCAGGCCCACTCGAGGAGCAGTGAACTGAAAATGCGTGGACACACTCGGAAGGTATCTACGGTAGATAATTCCGGTCAGACAGTTACTCTCCAGATCGAGGAAACCACTCAAGATATGATCAAATGCAAGTACGACCTGCAGGACACCTTGCATTGAGTAGGAGATGATGTAATAGGACAAGAGAATTGGTGACGCACACTTATCTCGGACAAGTGGGAGATTGTTGGAGTATGTCCTCAACAATAGTGCGATCACATGATTTAAAATCATAATTAAATCTCATAATAAGAATACATAAGGGATGATTCATTATATAGTCAACTGATCAACATTAATCAGTAATGATTGGCTAACTAGAGTTTAACATTACTGTCGTTTGACGATGGTGATCAGTTGATCCCTTAAGGTCACACCTATAGACGATTCCCAAACTGAAAAGTTAATTAATCATATATTCATACGGATTAATTAAATCCTTAAATTGAACAAATTTATTTTATAAGAAAGAGTTATATATCTTATTGTAATGTGATTAAATAATATTCGATTTAGTAATTAATTTGTTATATTACTAAAATTGATTAAAGTTTATGAAACATTTGAGATAAGAATTGTTAGTTAGTTATAATTACAAAATGTTGTAGATTATATTAACTAAATTCAAAATGGCCCATTTTACATATATGTAATTGTGAATGACCATTTAAATTGTTATTTGTAATTTATTTGATAATATAATGATATTTAATTTGTTAAATATGCACTAAAATTATTTGTGACATGTTATGTGTCACATGTCACATATTACAAATGACAAAATGTAAGTTGTAAAATGGATGTTCATTTTATCAAGGGTGGACCGAAAATGGGGTGGTTAAGGGTGATAATGGGTGTTCTTATTTATGTAAATAAACACCATAATTACCCTACATTAGCTAAACCTACCCTAGGATTATGGGTAAGACAAAAAGCATTTGGGTAAGATAAAAAGCAAATGCCTTGCCTTCCCCAAGCCACAAAAACCGGTTCCCCCTCCCCATTTTGAAGACATTGGTTCTCATTTTTCTTTTGTAGAGAATCTCGTATGCTCTCTCTCTCTCTCTCTCTCTCTCTCTCTCTCATTTTTCTCTCATAAAATGTTTTATGGATAATTTTGTTCTAGATCTACAAAATCTCTAAAATTACAATAGTAGTAATGAAAATAGAATTAGATCCAAATTTAAGGTTACTAATTCATAATACCTAGTTAGTATATGAATTAGTGTTATGGGAATGTCTTGGGTGCAACCGATTGGAGTGTTCCTACACTTGGAACATGAAGATTTTGGAAATTTTCCTAACATATTGAGCTCAAGAACAAGTGAAGGTAGGAGACCTTACTTGTGCCCATTTTGAACCATTTAACAATGTAAGGAACATTGTTTTCTTCTTCATCTCTTTTATTTTGTTATGCATGCAACTAGATCCACATAAATATTAAGTAATTTATAAAATGATTACATGAGTCTAATAGGGGTAAATGAACCTAACACTTTCTGGGTTACGTGAATTCAAAAGATGGTTTACTGATGGATCCTCGTAAGATCGAGGCGGTGTCATACTGGGAAGCACAAAAAAATGTTGCTGAGATCCGGAGTTTCTTAGAGCTAGCTACTATAGGAGGTTCATGAAGGATTTCTCTAAGGTCGCTTGACCTATGACAGCATTGATGAGGAAGGAGACCAGATTTCATTGGGATGAGAGTTGTGAGGCGATGTTCTAAACATTAAAGGAGCGTTTGACTACAACTCCCGTTCTAGCTTTGCCTGAGGGAAGTAATAACTTTCAGGTTTATACCAATGCTTCAAAGAATGGGTTGGGTTGTGTTTTGATGTAGAATGGGAAGGTCATTGCCTATGCTTCGAGACAGTTGAAGCCGTATAATGAGAACTATCCTACTCATGACTTGGAGCTGGGTGCGGTTGTATTTGCTCTAAAGATTTGGAGGCACTATCTGTACGGGGCAACCTTTAAGGTGTTTTCAGATCATAAGAGTTTTAAGTACATCTACACTCAGAAAGAGTTGAACATGCGTCAGAGACGGTGGATGGAGCTGATTGGGGACTATGATATGAAGATCGTATATCACGAAGGGAAGGCTAATGTGGTTGCGTATGTTTTGAGTAGAAAGAGTGTGCATTCGCTATGCACTGCCATGTCACCGATGAAACTGAAGGAGGAGATGACTAAGATGAAGATTCATATGATTCGCAATGGAGAGTCCATCGGTGATTTGACTATCGAGCCTGAACTTTATGATGACATAAAAAGGAAACAGGAACTTGATCCCAAGATTCAGGAGTGGGAGACAAGGGTAGAAGATGGTACAGTTTCGAGATTTTCTATCCATACAGATTGAAGTGTTCGTTTTGATGGTAGGTGGTATGTGCCTAATGACACCGAGTTGAAGAAGTTGATTATGATGAAGGCTCATTGTACTCCTTATTAGGTACATTCGGGAGATGACAAGCTCTATAAGGACTTGAAGAAGACGTTTTGGTGGCCCGGTATGAAGAAAGAGGTAGAAAAATTTGTGGCTAGGTGTTTGACTTTCTAGAGGGTAAAGGGAGAACAACGGAGACCACAAGGTAGATTCAGTCACTTGAGGTACCGGAATGGAAATGGGAATCGATTTCTATGGATTTCATTGTGGGGTTACCAAGGACTCAGCAGGGTAACAATATGATTTGGGTTATCGTCGATCGTTTGACTAAGTCAACTCATTTTATTCCAATGAAATATACTTGGAGTAAGATTTAAGTGGCTCTCGGGTACAGGAAACATATGGTGCGGTTACACGGGGTACCAAAGGATATTGTGTCAGATAGAGATGCGAGATTTATATCATGGTTTTGGCAAGAGTTGCAGGAATGGATGGGGACTACTTTAAAGATGAGTACGACATTTTATCCCGCGACAGACGATCAAACTGAAAGAACTATCAAGACCTTAGAGGACATGTTACGAGCTTGTGCTATGGAGTATGGTTGGAGTTGGGAGAATATACTTGATCTGATAGAGTTTTCTTACAAGAACAGCTTTCGCACAAGCATTGGGATGGCACTTTTTGAGGTGTTGTACGGGATGAAGTGTAGGAGTCCGGTGTGTTGGGATGATAGCGCTGAGGCTGTGGTTTTAGGACCACCAATGGTACAAGATATGGTTGAGCAAGTGCATTTAATTTGACAATAGATGAAAGCAGCTCAAGATCGGCAAAAGAGTTATGCGGATTTGCATCACAGAGGCATTGAGCTTGCTGTGTGTGACAAGGTTCTCTTAAAAGTGTCACCTATGTGGGGCATTATGAGGTTTGGCAAGAGAGGGAACTTGAGTAAGAAATTCATAGGTCCTTATGAAATTTTTGATCGGGTAGGTGAAGTAGTTTATCGGCTAGCTTTACCACCATCTCTTGATCGGGTGCATGGTGTTTTACATGTGTCACAACTGTTAGGTTCATCAACCCCTAATTAGACTCCTCTAATTATTTTTTAAATTACTCACTAATTTAGAAAAATAGATCTAGTTACATGCAATATATAAATAAATGAAATAAGGAGAAAAATTGTTTTACCCTTACAATTGGTGGACCGAATTTTTGGGCACAAGGTAAGACACCTTCCTAACCTTGTTCTTGAGCTCAATAACATTAGGATGATCCTCCAAAAACCAAAGTTCCATATTAGGAACTCTCCTCTTAGTTGCACCAAAGACTATCCTATAACACTAATAATATCATTAACTAGATAATATTACTAGTTACGTTAAATATCAAATATAATACTTATATTATTACTACAATAGTAATCTTGAGTTTTATTAGATTTTTAGAACAAAATTTGAACATAAAAACTATTTTTATGACAGAGGAAGAGTAAGAGATAAAGATAAGATAAGAATAAAAATGAGAACATCACATATCCTCATATGGGAGGTGGTGACCGGTTTTTGAGAAGCATGGGGAGGGAAAATGTTTTCCTTTTTGCTTTTTGTCTTACCCAAAATACCAGGGTAGGATCCTAGGGTTAAGCATGCTATTAGTGTCACCATTATGTCCTTAAGCATAAAATAAGAACAAAATTAATCCCCACTAATCACCCTTAAAAACCGGTCCAACATTTAAAATGGACATCCATATTATCTTTGTCATTTGTCATTTGTAATTTGGTATGACATGTGACAAGTAACATGTCATTAGACATATTAATGCATATTTAACAAATTAAATATCATTATATATCAAATAAAAATACATTTAACAAATTAACAAGTAATTCACAATTACATGTATATAAAATGGGTCACATTAAGTCTAGTTAATATAATCTACAACATTTTGAAATTATGATTAACTAATTACTCTTATCTCAAATGTTTCATAAACATTAATCAATTTTAGTAATATACCATATTAATTACTAAATTGAATCTTATTTAATCAAATTACAATAAGATATATAACTCTCACTCATTGATAAAAATTTGTTTAATTTAAAGATTTAATTAATCTGTAACGACATACAATTAATTAACTTATCAGTTAAGGGAATTGTCCTATAGGTGTGACCTTAAGGGATCAATTGATCACCACCGTCAAACGACAGTAACGTAAAACTCTAGTCAACCAATCGTTACTGATTAATGTTGATCAGTTGACAATATATTGAATCATCCCTTTTGTATTCTTATTATGAGATTTAATATGTGATCGCACTATTGTTGAGGACACATACTCCAACAATCTCCCACTTGTCCGAGACAAATGTGCGTCACCAATTCTCTTGTCCTATTACATCTCCCACTCAATGCAAGGTGTCTTGCAGGTCATACTTGCATTTGATCATATCTAAAGTTGTTTCCTCGATCTGGAGAGTAACTTTTTGACCGGAATTATTTGCTTTAGATACCTTCCGAGCGTGGCCACGCATTTCCAGTTCACTACTCCTCGAGTGGCCCTGAGATTTAGATAACCCAGACAAGAGGGTGGACAATTCCTATCGCACAGTTCCCTTTGAATACCACAGCTCATCATGACCCAAAAGATGCCCATTTGCACTCCATAATCGGGGGTCGTGGAGCAAAAATCAAAGTCAATTAAAAACTGTGCCACCTTGGGCGAACACTCTCTAGTCAAAGAATCGACTCAAAAAGAATACTATAGTAGCTCTCGCCACGACCAGGCTATATGAATTACAAGATCTCTATAAGCGGTCACTGCCCGACAGAGTGTCCCATACAGTCTGCCTATGTGATCAACAAGTCATCTCTGATGACCCTATGGTACTAGAACTTGCCATCAATCGACTCACACTCTAGTCACTTGGAGACGTCACCTCATATAAGTGACTAGGGGTCAATACTATGTTAATCCAGTTCACTTTAATAGGGTTCAACGTTGTCGTCACAACCTATTTGGATATAACAAAGTAATAAAAGAGTTTAAAATAAAACTCAAACGATTAATGTATTATCACATATGTAAAATTAAAACAATATCAATTACTACATAATCTATAATCCATATTTAATTTTGTATATAATCGTATATTTCAATTCAATTGAAATGGCATGACTTATCATGTTAAGCCTATGAGAAGGCCTTGGTTAACAAGTCTTAGCAACATCTTGCACCTTACTTAACCTCATTATATACTATTTCCCTTCGTTAGCTATAATCTTGTATTATAAAACCTTTTGAGTACGTGTCTAGATCCAATCTAGACATAGGCTATCTAGCCTTAGGATAGCTCTCACTGTTCTTACAGTGTGTGGGATTCATCCTTTTTGCATATCTCATAGTTGCAAGTGTACTCAAGGGAATAACCGATCACCACCATCAAACGACAGTAACGTCAAACTCCAGTGAGCCAATCATTACTGATAAATGATGATCAGTTGACAATATAATTTCCGTTGTATATTACTGTAACACCCCCATACTCCAAGTGCCTTACCAGGACCACTCAGGTATGAAGACATTACCATCTCGGTTACCCGAGGCAATGATAATCAAACAACAATGAAGAAACAACGTTTATTATAAATGATTAACGAATAGTTACAATCCTCAAAACCAAACCAAAAGTACGATACATGTTCTCAAACTGACTGTTCTAACTGAAATGTAAATAAACTAAAAGCTACAATGGAAGACTCCTATCATCATGTCGTGGCATCCCAGCTATCCCAAGACTCATCTCAATACCGCTCAATATCTGCTCACCATCCCCGAATGGATCACCGCAGTTTTACAAAACAACACCGGGTCGTACTAATCACACAATCAATATAAACAACAATGATAAGATAAACAAATAGCTTAACTCACACACACACACACAACCAACCAATTCCCATCATCTCAATCTCGATCCCACTTTGGACCAGCCATGCCGATGGTGACCGCACCGTACCCACCAAATCCCCGCTCCACGTAGTGAGCGATAACCTTGTCCATTAATGTGCACATCCCCTTCTGTGGCGGGTTCCACGAAAGGCGAAACTAGGGCGTGAAGCCACTCCCGCAAGTGACCCCACTCAACCGAGGTCACGCCTCGCGAACCATCAACAACGATCACAACCACAATCACAATACAATTATTACAAAGAAACAACCAAATACAATACATCAACCAATATCCCATTATGGGACTAATACCGAGTAGAAAATCCTACCTGTATGCACACAATCGAGACGGTCTCTCTCTTTGAGTCAAAAAGCCTCTTCTATGAACCCTCCTCCTATCATACAACACATAGAGGCTACCAATCACATACTACACATAAAAACCCCCAATCTCTAAATTAGGGTTTAACCAAATCAAAGGAAATACAATTAAAAGGGTACGTAGATCTTACCCTCGACGCAAGGAACTCAACGGTATACACAACGACAAGAACTGACCGTCTGAACTCCGGGAATTGCTAAGAATGCGATTAAGAAGATGAACTTGTTTGCTTTCTCTCTTAAACAGGAATTTAGGTTTTGTAAAAGTGATTTAGAATAATGACGATGAAGCTTAAATACCTTAATCGCATAATTAACAAAACCCGAGAAAACTCCCCGTAAAAGCGGACACTCGATCGAGTACCCCCTTACTCGATCGAGTGCCCCAGCTACTCGATCGAGTACCCAACAGGTCATAAACTATTTTATTTCGCAACTTACCCTTACTCGACAGAGTAAGGCCTACTCGATAGAGTACCCCAAGACTTATAAATACGGAGTATTACAGTCTTCCCTCCTTAAAAGGAACTTCGTCCCCGAAGTTCAAACCACTACTAAACAAAAGTACTCCCATAACATTCCCGACTCAGCAACCAAAACAAAATTCAACATAAAACATGATACTAACCTAACTCATCCCGACAAACATACCGACACAACATATAAAAGGGGTATAAAACTCTTAAAAACTGCTCGCGATCATCTCCTACCCCCCTAAAAGAAACAAGGTTACGTCCCCGTAACCATACATACCTGATCAAAAAGGAAAGGGTAACGCTCTTTCATAGCTTCCTCTGGCTCCCATGTAGCTTCCTCGGTCTCGTGGTTAGACCAAAGGATCTTAAGCAAAACTGTCTCACCACTCGTAGTCTCTCTAACCTTTCGGTCTAGAATCTGCTTAGGCACCTCAAGATATGATAAGGACTCATCTAGCTCTAAGCTCTCTGCCTCTAACACATGTGACGGGTCACTCACATACTTCCGCAGCTGCGATACATGAAACACATTATGCACTCTCTCTAATGCAGCTGCTTAAGCCAGACGATAAGCAACTTCCCCAACTCGCTCTAAGATCTCATAAGGCCCTATAAAATTCTGACTTAGCTTGCCTTTCTTCCCAAATCTCATAACCCCGCGCATAGGAGAAACTTTCAAAAGAACCTTGTCCCCAACTTGAAACTCTATGTCCCGACGATGTAGATCTGCATAACTCTTTTGTCGATCTGGGCGCTCTCATCCGTTCCCCGATCATCTTAATCTGTTCCACCATCTCATGCACCATCTCTGGTCCTAAAACCACTTTGCCTCAAAGACTATCGTCCCAACAGATTGGACTCCTACATCTCCTCCCATACAAAGCCTCAAACGGTGCCATACCTATACTGGTGTGATAGCTGTTATTGTAAGAAAATTCTATCAAGTCCAACCTCTGCTCCCAGCTACCACCAAAATCCATCATACAAGCTCGCAACATATCCTCAAGAGTCTTGATTGTTCTCTCGATCTGCCTGTCTGTCGCAGGATGAAATTTTGTACTCATCTTCAAAGTTGTTCCCAACGATTCCTGCAACTCCTTCCAAAACCTCGATATAAACCTCGCATCTCTGACACTATGTCCTTAGGGACTCCATGTAACTTAAGACGTTCTTTCGATAGGCCATAGCCAATTGTGCCTTAGTCCATGTATCTTTCATTGAACAAAGTGAGTGACTTGGTCGACGATCTACTATCACCCAAATCATGTTGTTACCTTGTTGACTCTTTGGCAAACCCACAATGAAATCCATGGAAATGGATTCCCACTTCCACTCCGGTACCTCTAAAGACTGAATCTTACCTTGTGGTCATCGCTGTTCCCCTTTAACTCTCGGCATGTCAAACAACGGACACAAACTCACCATGTCTCTTTCTTCATCCCAGGCCACCAAAACATTTTCTTCAAATCCTTGTATAGCTTGTCTCCACCTGGATGAACTGAATATGGTGTGCAATGTGCCTCTGTCATGATAGTCTTTTTCAGCTCCTCATCATTAGGAACACACCACCTACCATCAAACCTCAAACTACCATCTCGTATGAATAGAAAACCGGACACTTTGTCCCTTTCTACTCCACTCTCCACTCCACTATCTTAGGATCCAAAGCCTGCTTACCTCGAATATCATCATAAAACTCAAGATGTCTTTGTCATATCACCCATGGCATCTCCTTTCTGCATCATATGTATCCCAAAACTCGCTACCTCATCCCTCGGCCTCATCAAGGATAGAGCGTACACGAGAATGTACACTCTTCCTACTCAAAGCATCAACAACAACATTGGCCTTCCCTTCATGGTAGATGATCTCCATGTCATAATCGCCAATAAGCTCCATCCACCTCCTCTGTCTCATGTTCAACTCCTTCTGTGTGAAGATGTACTTGAGACTCTTGTGATCAGAAAATACCTTAAAGATTGCTCCATAAAGGTAATGTCTCCAAATCTTGAGAGCAAACACCACTGCACCCAACTCCAGGTCATGAGTAGGGTAGTTCTCCTCATAAGGCTTCAATTGCCTAGAAGCATAGGCAATCACTTTACCATTCTGCATCAACACACATCCCAACCCATTCTTCGAGGCATCTGTATAAACCTCAAAGTTCTCGCTCCCTTCAGTAATGCTAAGGCGGGAGCCGTGGGTCAAACGCTCCTTTAATGTTTGGAACGCCGTCTCACAACTCTCATCCCAACGAAACCTGTTCTCTTTCCTCATCAACGCTGTCATAGGTCTAGCTATCTTGGAGAAGTCCTTCACGAACCGTCTGTAGTATCAAGCTAAACCCAAGAAACTCCTAACCTCGGCAACATTCTTCGGTGCTTCCCACTTTGTCACTGCCTCAATCTTCGCCGGATCCACAGCTACCCCATCTTTAGAGATTACATGCCCCAGAAAAGCAACTTTCTCTAACCAGAACTCACACTTGGACAGTTTAGCATACAACTCATGATCCCTCAAAGTCTGCAACACGATCCTCAGATGCTCCTCATGCTCCTCCTTAGTCTTAGAGTAGACTAAGATATCATCGATAAACACCACTACAAACTGGTCCAATAACTCGTCAAGATTCTATTCATCAAATCCATAAACACCGCCGCGCATTAGACAACCCGAACGGCATCACCACATACTCATAATGGCCATACCTCGACGTGAAAGGTGTCTTTGGTATGTCCACCTCTCTAATCTTCACCTGATGGTACCCGACCTCAAATCAATCTTAGAAAAGACTGTTGCACCACTCAACCGATCAAACAGGTCATCTATCCTTGGCAAAGGATACTTGTTCTTTATCGTCACTCGGTTCGGCTCCACGTAATCTATGCATAACCTCAAACTCCCATCTTTCTTCTTCACGAAAATAATCGGTGCTCCCCACGGCGATACACTTGGTCTAATGTATCCCTTCTCTATCAGATCATCCAACTGCTTCCTAAGCTCCTCCATCTCCTTAGGACCCATACGGTACGGTGCCTTAGAGATCGGCCCCGTCCCCGGCTTCAACTCAACAAAGAAATCTATCTCCCTCTTCGGTGGCAACCCCTAATCTCCTCTCGAAAAACATCTCGCAAACTCTCCCACCACCGGTATCTCATCAATCGCTTCGGACTCTCTATCCGGTCATCTCTCACATGGCACAAGATTAAAGGACATCCCTTCCTCAGATAAGACTTCAAGGTCACAGCTGCAATCAACTTAACTTTGGGTTTGACTAGAAACCCACGATAAGACACACTAACACCCTTAGGACCTCTTAAAGACACTTTCTTTTGATGACAATCTATCTTAGCTTTATACTTTCCTAACCAATCCATCCCGACTATCATCTCAAAACCGTTAAAAGGAAACTCTAGCAAGTCTACAGGAAATCAACTTGCCCAACTATCAAAGATACATCTCTCAACAACCTCCCACACGATACGGACTCACCCGAAGGTATGAAAACTTGCTCACTAACAGACTCATATACTCTCAAACCCAACTGTTTGACATGACTCGAAGACACAAACGATCGAGAAGCCCCGAATCAAACAAAACAAAGGTAGGAATACCATTAACAAGGAATGTACCGGTGATAACGTGCGCATCTTCCTCACCGCTTTTGCTTTCTTCTCCATCATGAATAACTTGCCACATTGGTTTTCTCGCCCACCTCCCCGGACAAGATCTTGGTGAGGTGGTCGGCTTAGCACCCGACCCTTGATTGTTGTTGTTGCTTGCTTGGTGGTTTCGATAAGAATTACCGCCGTTGCGGTTGCCTCCACTCTGTAACTCGACTTCCCGGTTTAGCCATGATCCAGCCCGGTCTGCTGCTTTCAAGCTCACAAGCGCGGTCTCCGGAAAGATCCTGGTGCACTTGTGCACTCATGTCTCTTGTGGCCTACACCACCACAACTATAGCAGGTCACTCCCCAACTATTACTCACACTTCCACGGCCATGCCCAAAGTAAGCCCCAGCACTGAACCCAGACCCAGAAGAAAATCCCTTAGACTGATTGTGGTTGCCTTTCTTGTGATTCGATTGGCAACCACCCTCGCTCTCAGACTTCCTCTTCTCACCACCTAACCTCTCCCGAGCCATCTCCACCAACCTCTCGGCTCTCCCGGCCCTCTCATAAGCTTCCTTAACATCGCAAAGGACTCCCACGGGTAACTTATCCATAATCTTAGGGGTCAACCCCCTCTCAAACCTCAATGCCAGATTCTCCTCACTCAAACCCATATCCTCAGCATACCTAGACTTCTCGTTGAACAGCCGGTAGTACTCAGCCACAGACATCTCAGCAGTCATCTTAAAACCATCAAACTTTTCTCTCAACTTACTCCTCACATGTTCCGGTACAAACTCCTTCCTTATAGCCCTACGAAACTCCTCCCAAGGTATAGCAGGTAAGCCTTGGTTTGTATATATCTCCTTAGCACTCACTTTCACTGAATCCCACCACTTGCCTGCTGCCTCCCTCAGATAGAACGCAGCCTGTTCCACCCTCATCTCATCAGGGCAGTGAACCAAATCTAATATGTTCTCCATCTCTCTCAGCCAACTATCAAGAAGGTTAGGCTCCCCAACTCCCTTGTACTCTTTCGGGTTAAACCTCGCTATGTAGAGGCTGATTTTTGAATGGTCAACCTCCTTCTCCTTATCCTTATTCTTATCCTCATTCACTTTCTTTAGGGTCTCAGTAAGAGCATCCTGGTGCTCTAACATCTTAACGATGTCATCCACGGTCATAAGCTCGGCTCTCGCATACAAAGCAGTCTTCTTGGGCGGCATCTTAAAACTATACACATATAAGAAAGGGTAGATATGAACACACGTACTAAACTTCGAAACACGAAAACACGCCACCCAGGACCTACTCGATCGAGTTCCCAAACATACTCGATCGAGTAACGGGCTACTCGATCGAGTGCCCAACATACTCGATCGAGTACCGAAACATCAGACCTTAACAGACCTTCTGATCTCTTACCTACTCGACCGAGTAGCTAGGCTACTCGATCGAGTGACCCCCTACTCGATCGAGTACCCCTAGTTACTCGATCGAGTTCCCAAAAACACGATTCTGGACTCAAAATCGTCAAAACCCACCCGATCGTGTCAGTCCCACTCGATCGAGTCATGCTAATACATAAAAGCTACCCGCATGTTACGTCATATGCTAACATGCTAAACTTTATAAACCACATTATATCATAATAAACATGCTACGTATCTTTCTACTATCTACGAGATCATTTCATCATGTTATTAAATGCCACATTGTAAATCATCCAGCATGTTATCATCTCATCAACAAGTTCCCACATATCACCATTTTCTTTCACATGCTCAACTTTCTACTTCAACACCCAACAATTAACACATTTCATCACATTCTTACACAAGTTAACCAAACACACATACGACTCGACAAACACTTCCCCCATGTGACCGGTTCAAAGTTGTAGGGCGACCCCTGCGACTTTAGGACGTCTCCCAAGCCTTTGCACTAGCTCCTACAACTTTTACCCCGGGTTCATTTTAATTGACTCCCTATGTTCATTAGGTTCATTGGTTACAGGTTTCAGGATCGTCGCTCTGATACCATTTGTAACACCCCCATACTCCAAGTGCCTTACCAGGACCACTCAGGTATGAAGACATTACCATCTCGGTTACCCGAGGCAATGATAATCAAACAACAATGAAGAAACAACGTTTATTATAAATGATTAACGAATAGTTACAATCCTCAAAACCAAACCAAAAGTACGATACATGTTCTCAAACCGATCGTTCTAATCGAAATGTAAATAAACTAAAAGTTACAAATGGAAGACTCCTATCATCATGTCGTGGCATCCTAGCTATCCCAGTACTCATCTCAATACCTGCTCAATATCTGCTCACCATCCCCGAATGGATCACCGCAGTTTACAAAACAACACCGGGTCGTACTAATCACACAATCAATATTAACAACAATGATAAGATAAACAGATGACTTAATCGTCACACACACACACACACAACCAACCAATTCCCATCATCTCAATACTTGATCGTCCACCGGACCCATTACCACGCCATGGGGGACCGCACCGTACCCACCAAATCCCCGCTCCACGTAGTGAGCGATAACCTTGTCCATTAATGTGCACATCCCTTCGTGGCGGGTTCCACGAAAGGTGAAACTAGGCGTGAAGTCACTCCCGCAAGTGACCCCACTCGGTAGAGGTCACGCCTCGCGAACCATCAACAACGATCACAACCACAATCACAATACAATTATTACAAAGAAACAACCAAATACAATACATCAACCAATATCCCATTATGGGACTAATACGAGTAGAAAATCCTACCTGGTATGCACACAATCGACGGTCTCTCTCACTTTGAGTCAAAAGCCTCTTCTATGAACCCTCCTCCTATCATACAACACATAGAGGCTACCAATCACATACTACACATAAAAACCCCCAATCTCTAAATTAGGGTTTAACCAAATCAAAGGAAATACAATAAAAAGGGTACGTAGATCTTACCCTCGACGCAAGGAACTCAACGGTATACACAACGACAAGAACCGACCGTCGAACTCCGGAATTGCTAAGAATGCGATTAAGAAGATGAACTTGTTTGCTTTCTCTCTTAAACAGGAATTTAGGTTTTGTAAAAGTGATTTAGAATAATGACGATGAAGCTTAAATACCTTAATCGCATAATTAACAAAACCCGAGAAAACTCCCCGTAAAACCGGACACTCGATCGAGTACCCAAGGTACTCGATCGAGTACCCCCTTACTCGATCGAGTGCCCCAGCTACTCGATCGAGTACCCAACAGGTCAGAAACTATTTTATTTCGCAACTTACCCTTACTCGACTGAGTAAGGCCTACTCGATAGAGTACCCCAAGACTTATAAATACGGAGTATTACAATTACTCATATTTACTCCTCATAAATTACAGCCAAGATGGTTCTCCAACCATCCTTATGTGTTTAGAATATGATTTTTGTGTAACTCATTGCACATAAATTCAATAATTTTTTTTAAACACTTATCCTCTCGTATATATCACTTATAGATTCGGATATTAAAGATGCTTTGCATCTCTTCCAAGTCTCCCAATCCCTCATCACGGAGGAGAGCATTGGTCCATCATTCTCAATGAATAATATGTTATCTACATAGGAGACATAGAAGACATATCATTAGTGCTTCTTGAGTACTAATGGATAGACTATATGGCTATATATTGACTTTCACAAAGATTCGATTTTAATTTCTCGTCATACTCTAAGTATACGAAGTATAAGAATAGAGATACATCTTAGCATAATAAATTAATCCAGCAGCAGAAGCAAATGGATTCAATTTCTCCATGTTCAATACTTTTAAACTTGTCAAGATTCTTATTAACATAAGAATATTAACTTTATGCTTGTTGGAGCTTGTGTCCTCCACAAATTAGTGTGATAACATTTGTAAATCTCTTACAGGTTCACAAGGGTATACTTCGTATTTTAATCAGTTGATTAACGATTACGTAATAACGGTTGGCTTGCTAGAAAGTTTGACGTTATTATCATACAGATGGCGGTGATCAACTGGTCCCTAAAGGTCATACCTATAGGATGTGTTTGAGAGATGTGGTTATAGAAATATAATCACATTGATGCCTAATATGACTAAATAGTTAGTCAATGTGTTGATGAGACATTTATTTAATGAAGATTAAATAATATTAGTTGAGACGAATTAACTGTCAATTCGTAAATTGAATATAATAAGTTATATTTAATTAAATGTATGTAATGTTAGCTTGGACGAATTAATCTGTTAATTCGTAATTAAATGTAATCGGTTATATTTAATATCAACAAGATGAATGTGTCATAGTGGTAATAGTGAGGGTACACAAACCAAGAGGTCATGGGTTCGATCCTCACTAGATCACAATTTAACACATTTTATACATTTTTGGAATAACCGAAAATAAGGAAAATATACTCCTTATTTCGGTGATATGGGCCGAATTAAGGAAGATAATATCTCCCTTATTCACTCCCATTTTCGGTTTCCAAAAGGGGAGAAAGAGAGATCATTTTCTGACCCTAATTCTCTTTTAACCTAATCTCTCCTCTCATCAGAAAAAAACACAAAAACAACCTAATTTTTTAGAGAAAATTTGGATCGATTCTAGCATAATCAAAGGGCATATCTCATATCGTCTTGGGTGCAACTAATAGGCGAATATCAATTTTGATATTGTTCTTGGGCCATTTTTTCTAGGACCGAAGGTTATTTCTAAATCCTATATACTTTTGTTTATATAATTTTATTTTATGACTAGTGATCCTCTTCATAAAATTCGTTATAATCCTTGTATATTAAGGGATGGATACAGATAAATTCCCACAAGTTGTATCAGAGCCAAGGCCACGAATTTTAATTTTGATGATTTTCATAAAATTGTATCTAAACAATATGAGGAATTTCGAAAAATAAGAAAAAAAATATTTCGGCCATAAATTTTTTTTGCCGAGAGGTAATTTTTTTTTCGGCCTTTTTTTTCGTTTTTTTTTTCTTTTGCTTGATGATTTATTTCCAATTTCATTTTTCATATCATTGTTTTAATCAATCAAATTATCATATGAAGAATTGGTAGATTTTGATTTAATGAAGATTAAGTTAAAATACAAATAGAATCGTCATGTAGATGATACAAGAACTTGTTTTTTGCTATATAGTTTTAGCATATACGATTAATCATGTTCATTAATTCATTTGCTAAATCATGTTCTAATAGCAACTGGTAAACATTTTCTTCATCGATTTTTGTTTTAGGGCTTTTTGCCGCAAAAGAAAAAAAAGTGACGGCATATTTTTTTTAGGGTTTGCCGTGAGCCAAAAAGAAAAAAAAATTTATGTTTTTGTGTGTTTTTTTTTACTGAAATGTCGGAAAAGAAAAAAAAATTATAATTAGTAAAGTTTTTTTTTTCTTTCGTTTTTGTCAAATTGCCGAATTGGGAAAAATTTCGGGCTGTTTTTTTTATTCCAGCCGTGAGCAGCTGGGAATTAAAAAAAAAAAAAAGAAAATTTTTTTTTGTTTTTTTTATTTTGCCGTGGCTGGAAAAAAAAAAAACTTGTTTGTTTTGGCCAATTAGTTATTGTGAAACGGTTCACAATTTAAAGATATCATATTATTTTTAAGCAGTTTAAAATTTTGACGGATTGAATTCATATTACAAGTTTAATATGAATTAAGATTGAAATTAATGTGATTAATTGAGGAATTGTCACTTAATTTGATTTAAATAGGTGGTTTGGATAAATTAATCAACATAATTAAGGAATTGTGTCATGTATGTTTAATTTATTTTCAGTTGATGCATTTTAATTTTTGTTGAATAAATCGATTGAATGAATTTAATTTACGTATTTTTTTTTGCAATCGGTTGTAATTTGTAATACTTAGTGTGGCCTTAGTCAAATTATGTTTTCGTAATGAAGGAAACATGACTTTTTATGTAATTATGAGATCTCGAATCTCCTTTACTTTTCTTTAGTTTTTGGGTTTTGAAATTAGAATATAATAAATAGGTTTATTATGTAAATTTTATTTATTGTATTTTTTCGAAGAAGAATAAAGATGGAGATTGGAGCTCACTCCCGCTACATGGATCAAGATGGAACATCAAGACAAGCTTCTCGGGTCCAACGATGGATTCCAAACTTGTATTTATTGTTCATTTTGATAGGATAGGCCACACTAGGACTTTTATTGTTTTTACGTTTTCATTTTTATTGCTCTTCATTCACATGATAGTTTATGCATCATATTCCGCCTAAAACCAAACCACCTACTACTAAAATGCATGAAAATTGACTCATATAGGTTGTATGTTAGTTTTCATGGACATACAGATGTCAAAGTCTTATTAAGCCATCATCTTAGTTTATTCATTCTCGCATGCTAGATATTAGTTCACTTAAAATGAATTAAAATAAAGTTTATGGGATCTTCCTCTAAAAAACGGAAATTGAGATTAGTCTTTATAAGGGCAAACAACTATGAATCTCTTCTTCGTCGGTAGGCATAATATGACCTCTTCTACGTTGGGTAAGTAGTTGTGTTGACTTAGTTTACCTCAACATCATAGTCCGAAAAGTTTCTCGTGATTATGATGGACTAAATAAAGGTAGAATTTACAGAAATTTATCGACCAAGAATTCTAACGGTAGAATTAGCTAAAAGGTTAGCTTATCAATTTACAGAAAATTGAGTCTTGGGATCATTTATATAATTCTTGAGGGAGGTCAATTGTATAAATGTTTTGAGTCTTCGCGTTATGACAGTAGTTCATTAGACTTAAAAATATAAGCGATGCACATGCTTATTATTTTATTCTTCTTCTCGCAGTGTAGAACACGTTTATTTTCATAATACTGTTACAACGAAATGGCTGGAAATAACGCAATCCCAATGCCTAGTGCCACACTTGGACGCGAGTCCTGGCTGAAAGCTTTCATGGACCACATGAATCAGTCCACGCGACTGAAGAATGATGGGTCCAACTTTGCGGACTGAGAGGCGGCACTACGGAATGCTGCCAATGCTGACGGTAAGCTCAAGTACTTAACTGAGCCAATACCGGTCAACCCAGGCCCCAATGCAGGAGTCAACGAGTCACTCACTTATAGTGACTTTGTTATGGAAGCGGGTGCGATAAAGAACGTACTCATCTTTGCAATGGAAACCAATTTGCAGAGACGCTTCATTGCTCAGGGTGCAAACAAGATTTTCACCACGCTCACTAACGAGTTCTCAAAGGCACCGAGAATCGTTACATATGAGCATACCTGTCGCTTCTTTGATGCGAAACTCCAGAAGGGCCAACCGGTTAGCCCACACATTCTTCACATGATTGAGAATGTCGAGAAGCTGGAGGCTCTTGATTGCAAAATCAGTTAGAGCATTGTCATTGACCGAATGCTTCATTCTCTTCGTGATGGTTTTGCCCTTTTCAGGGCGAACTACTACATGAATGACTTGAAAAAGAGTCCTCATGAGCTACACTCCCTTCTCGTACAGACCGAGAAGGATATAAAATTGAGTGGGAGCATGAAGCAGGATGTTCTCATGATTTCAAACAAGGGTAAAGGTAAGGGCAAGGCTCATGGCGACCTAGCTGTAGGTAAGCCAAAGTTTAAGAAGCCAGGAAACGGTAAGAGTGCGCCTGGTGAGACTAGTGGCTCACAGGGCAAGGCAAAGAGCAAGGGCGGTGACATAGAGTGCCGCCATTGTCACAAGACTGGACATTGGAGGAGGAACTGTCCCGTCTACCGTGAGGACATCAAAGCAGGCCGCGTCGTTCCTGTTGGTATGTCATCTTATATTCATATGATTGAGATTAACCATGCAAGTTTCAGAACTTGGGTACTAGATACTGGTTGCGGTTCTCATCTGTGTAATCATTTGCAGGGCCAAAAGAAAATCATACCTCTCGAAAAAGGTGATGTGGACATGCGTGTCGGGAATGGAGCACGAGTTGCTGCTGTCTCGAAGGGAACATATGTAATCCAACTCCCTAGTGGTTTTGAGTTATTTTTATATAACTGTTACTATGTACCCAGTTTGTCTAAGAACATTATTTCTGTTTCCGTACTTGCTAAAGACGGTTTTGCATTTTCAATAAAGGATAATAGCTGTATTTTCCCTTTCAATGAAATGATTTATGGCAAAGCAGTTTCCATAAATGGAATTTACATCTTAGACCAAACCACGAAAGTATTACACGTGAATAATAAGAAAATAAAGGTTGGTGACAAAGATCAAACCTATCTATGGCATTGTCGAATGGGACACATAAATGAGAAACGCGTGAAGAAACTCGTCGATAATGGGACTATTCCCGCATTTGATTTTTCTACATATGGCACGTGTGAATCATGTCTCATTGGTAAGATGACTCGAATTTCCTTCAAAGGTGTTGGAATGCGCGCTAGTGACCTATTAGGACTCATACATACTGATGTTTGTGGACCTATGTCAATTACCGCTAGAGATGGCTATAGATATTTTATCACTTTCATGGACGATTTAAGTAGATACGGATATGTCTACTTAATGAAGCATAAAAGTGAGTCCTTTGAGAAATTCAAGGAATACCGAACAGTGTACGAACCAACTGGGTAGAAAGGTTAAAGCACTCCGTTCGGATCGGGGTGGCGAATATCTTTCAAATGAGTTTGATCAACACCGAAAGATCTGTGGAATCGTTTTGAAGTTAACTCCACCGGAACACCTCAATTGAATGGTGTGTCCGAACGGAGAAATCGAACCTTACTTGATATGGTTCGATCCATGATGAGTCACACCGTAGTGCCCGATTCATTATGGGGTTTTGCTCTTTTGTCACCGCTCTTATACTTAACCAAGTCCGTCTAAAGTCAAGCGACAAGACTCCATATGAAATATGGAAGGGAACGGTCCCTAACTTGTCCTTTATTTGGGTTTGGGGCTGCGAGGCTTATGTCATGTGGAGACACGAGGATAAGCTCGGCCCGCGATCGGTCAAGACATACTTTATAGGTTATCCAAAAGGAACATTTGGTCATTACTTCTATTCGCCTACCGAACATCGAGTTTTTGTTGCGGCTAGTGCGACGTTCTTAGAGAAAGAATTTCTCGAGAACAAGACGAGTAATAGAACCTTCGAGATGTCGGAGATTCCAGAACCAATGACCGAGGAACGGATGGAGGAAGTTGTTCCTCCAACTGATGATACGGTTAACCTAGGAGGTCGAGTAGAGTCTCTCATCCTCCGTACAGATACATTGGTATGGTCGAGGAGAATGACGTTTTACTCCTAGAGAGTAATGAACCCGCAACCTATAAAGGTGCTATGGCCTGTTCCGACTCAAAGTTATGGCTCGAAGCCATGCAATCCGAGATGGACTCCTTGTATGAGTGACGTATGGGATCTAGTTGATTTACCTAATAAGGTAAAACCTCTACAGTGCAAATGGCTTTACAAAATAAAGCGTTCTGTAGACGCGCAACCAGATACCTATAAGGCACGACTTGTGGCAAAAGGTTTCACTCAAGTGCACGGATTGCATTATGATGAGATTTTTGCACCTGTAGTCATGCTACGTTCCATTCGGATAATCTTAGCGATTGCCGCATTTCATGATTATGAAATTTGGCAAATGGATGTGAAAACCGCCTTCTAAAACGGTTATTTGGAGGAAGAGTTGTACATGGTGCAACCCGAAGGTTTCATAGATCCTGAACATCCTAAGAAAGTATGCAAGCTTAAGCGTTCCATTTATGGACTTAAGTAAGCTTCTCGGAGTTGGAATCATCGTTTCGACCAGGTGATAAAAGAGTATGGTTTCACTCGATCGGTCGAAGAACCATGCTTATATATCAAGTCGAGTGGGAGTCAGATTGTATTCTTGATATTGTATGTTGATGACATACTCTTGATTGAGAATGATATTCCTCTCCTATCTTCGGTTAAAGAATGGTTGAAGAACCATTTCCAGATGAAAGATCTGGGTGAGGCACAACGCATTTTGAGAATCCGTATCTACCGAGATAGATCACGACGGACGTTATCACTTAGTCAGGAGTCTTATTTGGATAAGATTCTTGAGAAGTTCAGCATGACCAACTCCAAGAAGGGGAACCTTCCAATGATGACTGGGATGCAGTTGAGCAAGTGTCAGTCACCCACGACGCCTGAAGGGATTGAGCGCATGAGTCGTGTTCCTTATGCATCTGCAATAGGATCGATCATGTATGCCATGATATGCACACGTCCAGACGTGGCATATGCATTGAGTATGACAAGTCGGTACCAAAAGACTCCAGGTGAAACACACTGGATAGCTGTTAAAAACATCCTCAAGTACCTACGGAGGACTAAGGATTGGGTATTGACTTATGGAGGCGATACTAAGCTATGCGCAATCGGTTACGCAGATGCTAGCTTCCAAACGGATCGAGATGATTCAAAATCTCAGTACGGGTTTGTCTTCACTCTTAATGGTGCTGCGGTCAGCTGGAAGAGTTCCAAACAGAGTGTTGTAGCAGAGTGTTGTAGCAGATTCTATTACTGAATCCGAGTACTATGCCGCTTCGGAGGCAGCAAAGGAAGCGATATGGATGCGTCAATTCTTACAAGGACTTACGGTAGTTCCTAGTTCGAATGACCCGATCACCATCTATTGTGACAATAGAGGTGCCATCTTCCAGGCTAAGGAGCCAAAGTCTAGCAACAAATCTAGACATGTACATCGGAAAGCTCACCTGATCCGTGATTACGTCGAGCAAGAGGATATAGTGATAGACAAGATTGCGATGGATGATAACATCCCGGATCCTCTCACTAAACCGTTGAATTATGATAAGCATGTAGGGCACGTTAATTCCATGGGAATTAAACGCGTTCCTGAGTTGTAGTACTTGATTATGGATTTGAAACATTATCTTTTTCATATACTATTTATAACTTCATCGTTTTATTATAATATTTTGTTTTTCATGTGGATTGTACTGACAACATTGAACGCCACAAAGTGAACTGAATTATATTATATTGTTTTGGTCCGTAATCGCCAATGTGAGCTGATAACTCCGGCTATTATATTGTGCAGTCGATTGATGGTGGGTTCAACGAGCCATAAGTCAAACGGTTGACTGATCGATCACAGATGCGAGATTATAACGATACCTCGTCGGACAACTTTTTGTGAGAACGTAATGGAGTCCTAAATGTTTAAAAACATTCGGTGCCAGGTCGTGGATAGGACATCCATTGTGTTCCTAGAGTCGATTCTTTTGACTATCTACTGTCTCTTGAGATTAAGGCAGTTTTTGGGTGACTTTGGTTTCTTTCTCACGGTCTGCCGTAACTGGAGGCTAAGTAGATTTTTTCTGGGTCATTTCATACTATGCTTACATCTGCAGGATTCGAGTTGAGGAAAATATCCAACTCTTATCAGGTATAGTTATTTCTCAGGGCCACTCGAGGAGTTGTAACTGAAATGCATGGCCATGCTCGAATGATGATTCGTTTATCAGTTAAGTTACTCTCTAGTCGGGGAACCACACTTGATGATGATCGCTTGTAAAATACGACCTTTGTGAATACGGATTTGCAAATTGTTTTACATTGAGTGGGAGAAATTTTAGGATATGAGAATCGGTTATCGCACATACACATGTGAGGACAAGTGGGAGTTTGTTGGAGCTTGTGTCCTCCACGAATTAGTGTGATAACATTTGTAAATCTCTTACAGGTTCACAAGGGTATACTTCGTATTTTAATCAGTTGATTAACGATTACCTAATAACGGTTGGCTTGCTAGAAAGTTTGACGTTATTATCATACGGATGATGCGGTGATCAACTTGGTCCCTAAAGGTCACACCTATAGGATGTGTTTGAGAGATGTGGTTATAGAAATATAATCACATTGATGCCTAATATGACTAAATAGTTAGTCAATGTGTTGATGAGACAATTATTTAATGAAGATTAAATAATATTAGTTGAGACGAATTAATCAATTAAGTAAATTGAATATAATAAGTTATATTTAATTAAATGTATGTAATGTTAGCTTGGACGAATTAATCTGTTAACTCGTAATTAAATGTAATCGGTTATATTTAATATCAACAAGATGAATGTGTCATAGTGGTAATAGTGAGGGTACACAAACCAAGAGGTCATGGGTTCGATCCTCACTAGATGACAATTTAACACATTTTATACATTTTTGGAATAACCGAAAATAAGGAAAATATACTCCTTATTTCGGTGATATGGGCCGAATTAGGGAAGATAATATCTCCCTTATTCACTCCCATTTTCGGTTTCCATAAGAGGAGAAAGGGAGATCATTTTCTGGCCCTAATTCTCTTTTAACCTAATCTCTCCTCTCATCAGAAAAAAACACAAAAACAACCTAAATTTTTACATAAAATTTGGATCGATTCTAGCATAATCAAAGGGCATATCTCATATCGTCTTGGGTGCATCTAATAGGCGAATATCAATTTTGATATTGTTCTTAGGCCATTTTTGCTAGGACCGAAGGTTATTTCTAAATCGTATATACTTTTGTTTATGTAATTTTATTTTATGACTAGTGATCATCTTCATAAAATTCGTTATAATATTTGTATATTAAGGGACGCATACAGATAAATTCCCACAATACTAATATCCATCGAACTGGATATCTTAGAGATGTATTATTCTTCTCCTAAGTCTTTCATCACTCATAGTGATCAATATGTCATTCACACATAAGACTAATAATACCACCGTACTCCCACTAAACTTCATGTATAAACAAAACTACTCGACAAATCAAGAAAAGTTTATTACATGACTAAAACATACCATTCAACTTCTTGACTTCTACTTAAGATTTCTTCTTAAGTTCGTATCCTAACTTCGGATAGTTGCGATTTACAAAGCTCATGCAAGATGATTTTAAAATCCAACAGTCAAATAATATTATGAAATCCGAATTTAACGAAGTGTTGCAATTGGTGTAAACCTCTTACCACCAATCAACCAAGTCACATAAACATCTTAATGTTTATCTTCAATTCGGACTTATGCGGAGTTGAAACTAGATAAAGCATCTTAATAAGTTACAGGTTTGTTACTTTCAAAAATAACACGACTCCTGTCCACTTAGGTTTCGAATCAATATTTACTGATTTTTGACCAAGGAAGACCGCTTTCCTACGTCTTATCTTCAGTTTGTGGCTCTTGAACATTTTCTCCCACTCCGTATTTACGAAATAATCCTCTTTTCCTTAATAGACAGCATCATGAGCCACAAACCCTTTGTTCTCGTGATCATGTAGAAAGAGTGAGCACATATTTACTATCGAAACAAGCTACAATTTAGGTACCATGCCTAACCATATCTCATATGAAAAGTAGATGATTGCTTTAACCATGTTTTGTTTTAATGGAAATTTTAAATGCCAGACAAATTTTATAACAGAAACTACCTCCAACTATATTGTAAAGATTCAATCATATCGTAATGAAAGTGAACTTGTGATACCATATCACACTCTTTTTGGTGCAGATAAAAGTCTTCACTTTATTGTTCCCCATTTTAACAAAGTACTATTACATTGGTTTTAAAATCTCTAGGTTTTGATACTTTTAAACATTCATTGAAATTATTCAAAGAATTTCTCTTATTACCTCATTAAGTGGATACCAAGTATCTACCTAGTTTGTTGGTAAAAGAGATGAAGAAGTAATAACCTTTTCTGATTGAAATTGTATCCAACCATACACTTCAAAGTGTAAATAGGGCGAATATCTTGCTCTATTCATAATCCTTTTCAAGAAAAAAAAATCATGAATTATCTTGCTTTGAATATAAGATTCACACACACCAAAAGATTCCCAATCAAATGGTTTGGGAGACTAGTCAAAACTAGTTTCTAAATGCAATTTTCAATCGAGAATTGAGAAATGATAGGGGTCACCAACTTGAGTCTTGTATATATGACATTTATTTCTAGTTTAAATATATTACCTTGATTTGTATGGTTTCGCCATAAACTTAATCGTGGTATGTAAGGGCACAACGCTTGTTTTAATTGAATAATAGTGAAACCCTTTGCGTTTTATACAAAAACTTGAATTATATTCTTATTTAGACTTATTGTACATCATAACAATTATTGAGGTACATTTCTAAACACAAAACTAAAAAGAGTACACTACAACATTCTTGCTAGTCGGTACACGATAATACCAAATATTATGATGAATCCACAAATTTGTATCAAATACTCATGATGTGGTAATTAGCAATAATACAATGTCAATGTCATAGATATTCAAGAAGGAATATGTTGGGGTCACACAACCAACTTCCTTGATCTTTACTTATTTGGGGTTTGTATATATTTTAGTGTCTAACACCTTCTCTTTCGAGCCTAGTTCTATCTTTAACAATTAAGATAGGTACTTACTTCTTAATGCTCCCACTGACTTCAAGAATTTCTACTTGATGAAGACTTATCTTCATTTAAATTCCTAGTTAATCCTTCACAAGGGTTAACTCTTTTGTGGTATTTGGTTAATCAAAATTTCTAACAAATTAATTTACCAATTTAACATTGTCATGTTCTTAATTACTTAAGTGCTTGATGACAAGTGTTTAGGTTGAGCAATAAGACTTTTCAACCGTGGATGCATAGAAGATATTATCAAAACATATTTTGACTAATCATTACTTCTATTCATACTTCTTCACAAGAAATCATACATAGGCATGTTAGGAATTTAAGATGCTAATGTTATATGACATAGGACAACTCCTATGGAGTTCTATGGAATAGAACGATTCCTATGGAGCTAGTCCAAGCCTTATTTAAACGGTTCAATTGAGGCTTTTAAAAAAGAGATTTTATTTGTCTTTGGCTATAGTGGTTTAATTGAGACATAAGTTAAAATCCAAATGACATCGTATATGTCTAGGAGCAAAGATATAGAACAAATTTAAACAACGAAATAGTGGGAAAACTAACGTTCATCGTAATATAAGAAAACTTTTAGCAAGTTATAGCATTTATATAATGACCTCCACCCAATTATATAAACGATTCCAAGACCCAAATTCATACTAGCTCGATTGTGGGACAACGGTCCCTCTACAAACTCTACTAATACAATTTGGTGGGTTAACTCATTTAACCGATTCTACACTTAGAACTCTCCGTCGATGAAATTACATTAAGTTCATCTTTAGCCCGAACCTATTGGGACAACGGTCCCTCTAATACTTTCGTTGAGATCAACCAAATTTCGAAAAGTAATAACATCTTATTACCCCACTTACCCAACGTTAAAAGAAAGCACCCCGGTATAATATTTTAATACCGTATTAAACCCCTAATGAAATTGGGATTCATGAGTTACTACTATTTGGTAAGGCTAAGTCTCAATTTTTTAGAAATGTGAAGGTCTTGTCAATTTATTATCTATCTCTTTTAAATGAACTAAATTAGTGATATATCGATAATTATAATTGACAAGGAAAATGATTCGATATAAAAAGATATGCATATGATATTATGGCGATTTGGCATGCATGCAAACATATAAAATAGAACATGTAAAGAAAAGCAATTTCCTAGTATGGCCTTTCCTAAAATAGAAAATCTAATAATCTATTACATATTCGGAAACCAACTCCTTTGGTCCCTTGAACTTCATGTGACACGCCTCCCAAGGAAACACCGTCTTGATCGGAACTCCTTTCCGAATGGCTCCGTCTTTAGGAAACTCTGAAATTACAAAAATAATAAAAAACATAGCTATTCCTATTATACATTTGTAAGAAAAATTTAAATTTATTAAATTACAAAACGGTGATGCGAAATCACATTAAAATTACAACCAAATCGATATTCCCTTACATTACGGGTAATACCAATTAAAAACTAAGGCCATACTAAGACAAAATACATGATTCAAAATTTCATAAATGTAAATGACATACATCTATAAAATATTCAGCATTATATATGTATTCAATATGCAAAAATTAATGTGCCAAATCGACTTACTAGATTATATCGTATATCGCTTTGGTTTTATGGAAATGCGTGACTTTTAACTTAATAATTCCCAATAAATCATAAAAAATTAAAACAAATTCGAAATCAAAATTGTATATTCTGGAGTATGACCAAGATCCCAAAAATTCAATAAAAATTGCTCACAAAACATTTTTACTTTATTTCATGAATAAATGGTATAAATCATAATTTTTACAACTTAATTCCAAATTAATCACAAAAAATATGAAAAATTCAAAATCAAAATTTTGAACATACTATAATTATTTCTAGATCCTGGAAAAACATAAATCTAACCAAAAATTTTGAATTTAATTTTATGACTAATAAAGTTGCCTTTAATCGATTTTATCACATAAAAATCAATAAACACACAAAATTAACAAGATTAATTTTTTTCATTTTCACATCTAATGTTTTAAATCTGTGCGCAACTTTGGGAAAAAAGTTCATGCCATAAATTTCGTTTTAGCTATTTTTAGCTTATATAATCTTGATATATTTCATTTTAACCATTAAAATCATAAATCATGCAAAATTAATCACATTAACCTCAAATTTTACATATAATAATTAAATATGCATGTGAGATCATATTAAAATTTTGTGACCAGAAATATCATATAACTATTTTTATTTATTAAATAACCATTTTACTCACTAAAATGTTATTATTATCCAATAAATTATAAAAGTGAGCAATAAAATTCCATAAATAATCTAAAATGACCTAAAACATTTTAAGAGTAGAATTTATACATGCATGGAAAAATTTCGTGCATATACTATATAAACACAAATTTTCCGGTTTTTATTTTAGTCATCTAATAGCTCGTAAAAAAACTCAAAAAACGATTTGCATGCAACAACAAAGCTTTGATACCAATTGTTAGGTTCATAAACCCCTAATTAGACTCCTCTAATTAGTTTATAAATTACTCACTAATTTAGAAAAATAGATCTAGTTACATGCAATATGTAAATAAATGAAATAAGGAGAAAAACGGTTTTACCCTTACAATTGGTGGACCGAATTTTCGGGCATAAGGTAGGACACCTTCCTAACCTTGTTCTTGAGCTAAATAACATTAGGATGATTGATACCGTCGTTTTGTATCAAAATTAAATTTATCATCCAAACTAAAACTATAGCTAGTGATAGTAAGGGCCGAACCACAGAGAGACAAGATCAATTCTATTTGCTATTTTTAATCTATTGAAGTAACAATTATGGGGGGGTTTTGGTTGATTGATTCTATAATAACTACCAAAAATTAAATGAAGTTTAAGTAGATAATAAAAAGTAGCTAGGAATTTCGGTTCACCATGGCTTAAGGGTTAGACTAGTAAAGTCAAGGTCTGTCCAATACCGTCTCAGGATGTCAAATAGGTCGTCTAAGTCCTTATTCAAATTAAGCCTCTCGGTCTCTTTTCCACCCCAGAAAGAAACTAAATTACTTTCACTCCATAGTCCTTCCAATTACTTGTAAGAAATCTAACTCCGCTAATTTCTCAATCTAGCAAAGGGATAAAATCTCACAGTAGTAAATAAGACCGGTACGGGCTCAACCTAGACTTAATAAAATCAACTCATGACGCCATGGATTCCCTAATTCCTAGCATAGATATTTTACCTACGCATGATTAAGAATATAACAATTGCAAAATTAAAGACATAGAATAAAATTGACATGATTGAATTGAAATTAAAATAGAGGATTAAAACTGAATTGCTTGAATATAAATTGGTAACAACAAGAATTAAATTGACAAGAAATAAGGAAAGATGGAAATTGAATTAAAGCTTACTAAAGAATTTGATGAACAAAACAATTGAATTCAGATCCGTAGTCTCCACTTTCTTGTTCCCAAAACTAGATCTAAAACTTCAGTCGTTGAATAATAAAAAGCATAACCTAAAATATTTCTGCGTTCTCCTAATAAACGTTCTGCCATTAAGATAATTTAAAAGTGGGCTTTCAAAAGACTAACGCATAAAATAAACCACAGCTTCGCAGCCTGGTCGATCGACCAATTCAAGTGGCACGGTCGATCGACCACCCAGTACAGTACGCAACACTTCTTTCTCCACTGAACTCCACGGTCGATAGACTGGGGTAGTTGGTCGATAGACCGGCAATGCTGTAGCAGCTCCCAACTTCATGCACGCATCCCAAGACAATCTAGCTCCGAACTTCTAACTTCATAGTTTCCATAAAATGCCTCCGAGAATAGATAAAGGCTCGATTTAGCTTACTTCCGGCCATTCCTACAATAATGACATAGGAAATACAAAGTAACCCGTTTCGGGAGAAATAATAGCTAAAAGATAATAATTATGCATAGAAATACGTGCCAAAAACGCTAATAAAGTGTATAGAACATGCACGTATCAAATCTCCCCAAACCAAACCTTGCTTGTCCCAAGCAAGCACTAAGACTCAATCTAAAAAACTATTAGAACGGATTTCTTTCTCAAAACAAGAACGTATTATCATGCCCAACCAATTTAATGCAACAAATAATATCAAAGCATTTTCTCAAGCGCAAACGAGTTGAACATGTTCAAGAATTTACCAAACTTTCGACCTTGCAAGACTCGTGTATATCGGACTCTCATGGGTCGCTCATTCACTTAATTAAAGAATAGGGTGAGAATTTAATTGTGCAAGATAGAAGAATGAACGAAACAAGTCTCTCACCTAACTGCGACCCATAAAAAACATGCCTGCAATCTAACATGAATAATATCTCTACAACCGTACATATGCATTCCAACCATTTACTCAAAAGAAAAATCAAAACGGTGCTACTTGTAAGCACAAATCTCACAATCTCCCAAAATAGTAATAATTCCCCAAATAATTTGAATAGCAACATGGGAATTAAAATTCACCATCCGAAAATCATTGTAACCATGTGATTTTTTTCCTTTTCTTCCTTTTTCTCTTCTCTCTTTTTTTTCAACTCTTTTTTCTCTTGAACAGGCAGTCGATCGACCAAGTGATGCAGTCGATCGACCACCCCTGTCTAAACTGAACCTTCTGCCTTAGTTCAGTTTCCTTTTTTTTTCTTTCTTTTTTTTTCTTTTCCCAGCTTCCCTTCATTTCCCAACAAATCACCAAAAGCAATAAAGACCAAATTGCAAGATAACATTCTCGAATCACTACCTTTACTAGCTCGGCTAGGGTGGCTAAATTTGGAATGTAGTTTATGGGACAAAATAGGCAAATTTGGCTTTTGTGGGCCTTATGGGCAAAATGAATTAAAGGGAACCTCTTTCACATGTATCAGCAAACCGCAAAACCAAATGCTTACAGGTAATAAGTAGATAAAATTCATGTTTATGCAAATTTATGTGACATGCCTTACGAGGAGTAACTACTCTCATTCCTACATGAAACCGGTCATAAATGACACCGATTTAAATAAGCTCTAACCTCAGAAATTTTAAGTAGTTTGCCAATATTGAGTCAAGTATATTTGTTTAGTAAAAATTCCAACAAAAACTCGTAGACTATGCAAGTGACATACTCAACGACATTACAAGTGCAGGGAAGGGCAATGAGACAATACGTAAAGCAATTTTATCATTGAAATCCATCCATTCCGACTCGACCTATATGCAAAAGTAAACGTGATATTTTTGAATTTTTGAAATTTTTGAATTTTTTTTTTTTACGATTGAAAACAAATGCAAGCTGAAATGCAATAAACGTGGAACAGAAATGTAATAAATAACAAATGCAAATGCAATAGAAATATGCATATACCCTCCCCAAACCAAAACGCACAATGCCCTCATTGTGCTCAGCAGCAAACTCACCAGCAGCAACAAAAAATTGGGAAGAATATAAGCAACAACAAAATAAAAGGAAACTAACAAAAAGGGATCGGAAACTCACAAAAGAAGACCTCCCCAAACCAGCCAAAAATGGGGGAGGTCATATGCATCTAATCTCCACCGTCATACTCGGGAACGCTACCCTCATCCTCCTCGGATCCCGAGTCATCCTCCTCTTCCGCCTCAGCAGCAGCGGCAGTAGTAGTCGTAGGAGTAGATGTCGTAGCAGGCGGAGGATATCCGCCCACCGGGGGAACAAAGAAGGACGGGTGAGTCCAGGGACCCCGTGGGAGCATCCCTGTCCAAGCAAACTCCTCGTAAACTGGGTACATGGCCAGAGCCATGTCCATCCTGTGCTGATCAAAACTCCTGCACAAGTCACCCAACACACGTGAAACCGCCCTTTGGTCCATGACCGCAGGGATAACAATAGGTGTAGGGGGACGAAAAGTAGCCGGGAAACCCGTGGGAGTGGAAGTGGAGGAGGAGGGGGCCTGTGAAGAGGAGGCACGAGCTCCTCTCGAGGTGGAAGCAGTAGTGGTGCCCGCCCTAATAGGGAGCCTGTAGCTAGGCAAGGGTGGGCGAGTCGCCCCCAAAATAGTGGTAAGGGGCAAGATGGGAGGGAGGCCAAGGATAGGGATGGGGTCGCAAATAAAAGAATCAATCTTCCACCGACCCCGAGTATTGACCCACTTCACAGACTTGACGTAGTCAAAGTCCATGAAGCGTGCCTTAGGGTCGAGAGGAGCCTCCTCTCGAGGGAAAACAAGAACCGGACGGTGGGCTATACGAGTCACCAGCCCACCACAAACAATAGTGGCCAAAGAGGTACCCTCACTTATAGTGTTAAAGTGAGAGGCAGTCAAATAAGCGATATTATAAAAACGGGCTACCCGACTCTCAATGTTCAGGTAGCCAGCCAAGATAGACAATTCAATTGTATTAACATTATTTGACTCTTTGCGGCCGAAGATGGTATTACCCATCAACCGGAAGAAGTGACGAAAAGGGGGTAAGTGGACGGAAGTGCCTGTCCTCTTAGGGGCGTTCAGGTCAGAGATACACGACCACATTACTCTGTGCACATCAGAAGATTCCGAGGTGTTACCCTCTAAACAAAGACTTAAATAACCAGTAAATTCAGCTAATTTCAAGGAGTAGGTGACATTAAACAGCCGAAAAGATATGCAAGAGCTACTCTTATTAGCTTCAAAAGTGGTCTGGTCAAAAGCAAAAGACGAGAAAAACTCAAGGGTTAAAGTATAGTAAGTGAACTCAGCCATGTCCACCAATCCCGACATCCCTGTCCCATTTAGTAGAGACACAACAGATTCAAGACACTCTAGTTTCTCTAAAGTTGGCTTATGAATAAAACGGGTTGCCTGAACTTTTGTTTTTTCGACCAAGGTGACGAATTTAGCTCTCTGAGTAGAGGTAGAGAAAGTCACCTGCGGATAGTCAGGCAGACTATCCGTAGTTGCCTCGATCATTGGCGGCGGACCCCGCGGCCGTTTAGCTGCTCCTTGACTGGACTGCCCACTGAAGATCGTCTGCTTCCCTTTCGTCATTATTGCTTCCTACAAAATTAACAAATCAACAACTAGCTTCCCATAATCTTGAACAATGAAAATTTATAAACCCCAAACAAAATTAGAAATCAAACATGGAATTAGGGTTTCGAAAATTTGGGGAAAACGAAATTAAACTTCTCCTAGTTGCTAATATGGCTCGTAAATCAAAGGAATAGGATAGCAAATGCCATTAAAGTACAAATTCGACAAGAAATTAGCCCCAAATCGATTTTCTCCAAATCGATTTTTTTCAACACAAGGTGACATTGCTCGAAATTTGGGCATTATTATTCAGCAAAAATCGAATTTAAAGGATTAAAAAATGATTAGAAACATACCTTTGATGAGAACTTGAGGATTTTAGCGAGAAAAATCGAAATTAAAGGGTAGAAAATCAAGGAAATCGCGAAAGGGGAAAGAACTAGGGTTTTTTTCTAATATTTTTTTCGATGAATATGAGTTATGTGAATGAATAAATGATATAATGAATTAGAACTTCCCTATTTGTTTTCCCTCTGCTTCCGCGCTGTGGTCGATCGACTAACATATCCAGTCGATCGACCAGTCTGCTCTTTAACCGCTCTCTGACCTTTTCTCTTCAGTCGATCGACTACAAGTGCTGGCAATTAAGCTCAATTACGTTAAAATTGCTTCTTCAACATCAATTTCCCGTCTTTCTCTCATAAACATTCAGCAAATCACCCTATGCACTTTGCATAAAATAATTACCTGCAAATATTCTCAAAGGCGCACGTCTTTCCATAAAAGTAAATGCTAATTAAAATGAAATAAGCTAAAGTTCCTAATGCAAATTAATTAAATAAAATTGTAAAGTTCCTAATTACATAAAGTTTACAAGCCGGGTTGCCTCCCGGTTAGCGCTGGTTTAAGAGGTCCCGCACGACCTTCTTACCTCAATTTGCAGTTTCTAAAAGTGGGTCAAAGTATAGTACTTCGACCTGCCCAACAAATTCGTCTTCACCGTGATAGTGTTTCACGTATTGACCATTCACTTTGAAACGGTCTCCAGATGAGGTTTCCAATTCAACTGATCCGAATTTTATAACTGCTGTGACCGTATAAGGGCCACTCCACCTGGATTTCAGCTTACCGGGAAATAAACGGATACGAGCATTAAAAAGGAGTACCTTATCACCGACATTGAACTCGCGCTTGATGATCCTCTTGTCATGCCATCGCTTCGTCTTCTCCTTGTAGATCCTAGTATTATCATAGGCCAGCAGCCTAAATTCCTCTAACTCATTCAACTACGTCATACGTTTCTCACGAGAGAGGTTAGGATCTAAATTCAAATCAGAAATAGCCCACCAAGATTTACGTTCCAATTCAACAGGCAAATGACATGTCTTACCATAAATCAATCGGAATGGTGACATCCCAATTAGCGTTTTAAACGCGGTCCTATAAGCCCACAAAAAATCATCCAACTTAAGACTCCAATCTTTCCGTGATTAAGAAACAACTTTAGCTAAAACTTCTTTCAATTCTCGGTTAGAAATCTCAACTTGACCACTAGTTTGGGGATGATACCCCAAACCTCTACGATGTTGGACACCGAATTTGGTCAACATAGCACAAAATTGCTTTTCTTTAAAATGCATACCTCCGTCGCTAATGACAACCCTAGGGACACCAAAACGAGGGAAGATTATCTGTTTAAACAGCTTAATCACGGCTTTTGCATCGCAATGAGGGGTAGCAACAGCTTCTACACATTTGGACACATAATCTACAGCTACGAGGATATATTTATTACCTTGACTGCTCGAAAAGGGTCCTTGATAATCAATGCTCCAGACATCAAAAATCTCAACCTCTAGAATGCCTACCTGTGGCATCTTATTTCTCTTTGAAATATTCCCCGATCTTTGACAAGCATCGCACTCAGCAATAAAATTCCGACTATCTGCATGCAAAGTTGGCCAATAGAAACCAGATTGGAGTACCTTAGCCACAGTCCGGGACGGACCATGGTGACCACCATAGGCAGAAGAGTGGCAAGCTTCTAGGATATCCTTGACCTCCCATTGAGGCACACATCTCCGGATAAGATCGTCTGCACATTCCTTGAAAACAAATGGATCATCCTAAAAGTATTGTCTAGCATCATAAGCGAACCGCTTCTTCTGCTGCCATGAAAGCTTGGTGGTATTTTACCTGTCACTGCAAAATTAGCAAAATCAGCAAACCACGGAGGTGGATAAGACCCTGAATTAGTAATAGCTAACAGACTCTCATCAGGAAAAGAATCATTAATGGGTAACGAATCCTCCCTTTCTGTCACCTGCAGACGAGATAAATGGTCGGTCACTATATGCCCTGCACCTTTCTTATCTTTGATCTCCAAATCAAACTCCTGCAAAAGGAGTATCCACCTCAAAAGTCTCGGTTTCACATCCTTCTTAAGAAAGAGAGTCTTCAGCGCTGCATGGTTGATACCCGTCGTTGTGAGTACCAAAAATAATATTTATAAAACCTATTAAAACTAACAGAAGCTAGTGGTAACAAGGTCGAACCACAGAGAGGCAGATGTAATTATTAGTTGTCTAATTTCAGTCTAAGGTAACAGTATGTGGGGGTTGATTGATTTGAGTGATGTATAGCTAAGGCAATAAAAGTAAAACAAACTAAACAGTAGATGAAATCAAGAATTAAAAGGGTGCTAAGATGGTCGGTTCACTATAGCTTCGGCGGTAGCATACTAGGTAGGTCTAAATCAAACACATAAGACGGGAAAATAAGAGGTCCTCTCGGTCCACTCTCACAAGTAGCATCTTTCGATCTCGCTACATGTCCCTAATATCACTAAAACTAACTTTCGTCCAGAAAAGTGACTTAAAAGGCTAAACTAACTTATCTTCCGATCTCGTTAATCTAGTCGTCTTAATTAGGTAGGCTATCTCCCTTCCCTATCTTTCGATCTTTATTGGGTCGGTCAAATCCTAAACATTCAATTAGTCGCGTGCACTCGATTCATCAAATATAGAATTTAAATCAATCAAAATGAAGCAAAACCTCACGTGGCCAATCGATCGACCAGGTAGGGCGGTCGATCGACCAACACGCGATTTCAGGTCTACATAATTCTAATGCCGCCTAACCTACAGATCGCCTACATCCTAGCACGATGAATTTAGCTACTCATAGTATTGATGAAAACAATAACAATATAAACGAAATAAACCACTGAATTCATGCTTAAGTTAATTAAATAAAAAATAACAATAAACGATAATTGGCTTCGGGAAACTAACTAGCAAATCTATACTATGAATGGAATATAAGCAATAAAACTGAACCCTAATTATTTCCTAAAGAACTGTATGCTAAAACTTGAATCAAACTCGACAAAAAGGGAACTACCTTATGCTGAAACTAAAGCTACGTTATATAGGAATACAACGTAGTTCTTATTTCCTAAAACCTAATACAATGGGCTTCAAACTTCACGATCTTTTAATTCACGTCTGAAAGAGCGTCTTGGTCGATCGACCATGCAAGGCAGTCGATCGACTGCTCTTCGCTGAACAGTGGCTACTGGAACTCGTGGGTTGGTCGATCGACTATGGGCAGCGGTCGATCGACTAAAGTAGCTGCTATATGACTTCTAATTTCTCGTGGATTTGTCTTTCGGGCCTCAAAATGCGCACCAAGCTCGTTCCTCAAATACTTCACGTCAAATGAAATGCAAGATACTCGGGGAGGGATTTGGCTTAATATCTACTCATTTCCGCATAAATCTGCAATATTACATAAAAATACGAAAGTAGACGAAATGGGGCAAATAGTAGCCTTAAACTACATAAATGAGCTATGAAATGCGTGTAAAATAGGGTCTAAAACATTATATAAATGACACGCATCAAACTTCCCCAAACCAAACCCTTGGTTGTCCCCAAGCAAGAACTAGACTCGATCCTAAAAACCTAATGGAACGAGTTCAATCTCAGAGGGAAATGCACATGTAAAGCCTAAACCAATATAATGCAAAAACCAACAATCAATTAGAAATGTGAATCATGCAAACGAGTTATGTAGTCGTCAAAAACTGCTGAACCGTCAACTATAGAGACTTATCAAATTGGACTCTCACGGGTCGCTCAAATCACTCAATAAATACAGGTGAATATATGTGAAAGATAGAAATAATTCATTTTGTTAGTGACACTCACCTAACTACAACCTATAAGAACATGCCTGCAATATAATATAAAAGTAATCTCTATAACCGTACATATGCATTCCAACCGAACAAATGACCATGACACATGCCGAGGTAAATATGGATATGTGAGGTAATGGGCAAGAAGGGCAAAACATTTATGGGAATGTGGGGGTACAAGTGATCAAGCTAGTACCGTAACAAAACCATATGACAATATCCAATTCTTGCTCAAACTTCAATCGACACGGTGCTATAGCAAGCAGAAAACTCACAATCTCCGTAGTAATAAATCAACTAACTCCCCGTAAGATACAAATGAAACATGGGAGCAAAAATCGCCATTTGAATAAAGACTTGAATCATGCGAATTGATTTCTTTTCTTCTCAGGCATCGGTCGATCGACCAAGTAGAGCAGTCGATCGACTGCATTAAACAGTACAACACTCTCTTTTTTCTTTTTCGAATCATTTTTCTTTTTCTTTTTTTTCTTTGTTCCTTTCTTTCTTTCCTTTTTCCAACTTCCCAACTTCATCTCAAAATGAGCATATGCCACTAAAAACGTAGTAACAATCCCAAAAACTAAACTACTAGCTTGACAAAGGCAGGCTAAATGTAGGATGTAGTAAACGGGACAAAAAGGCTATTTTTGGCAGTGTGGAGTTTATGGGTAAGACGAGAAAATGGGGACCTCTACCACATGTGTCAACAAACCAGAGACCGAATGCACACAGGTATAAAGCAGATTAAGTTCATATTTATGCAAATTAATGAAACATGTCTCATAAGGAGTAACTACTCACATCCTAGATAAACTGGTCATAGATGACACTTGTCATAGGCTCTAAATCTCAGAAAATGATGTAGTTAGCCAAATTTCTAAGTCAAGTCTCAAGTTCAGCAAATAAATTAATGAAAACTCGTACACTATGCAATTGATTCTACTAATAACATGTCAATTAGCATGGCTTAGGCGATAAAACAGATGCAAATGCAATGTCATCATTGAAATACTACCGTTCCGACTCGACCTATATGCTAAAATAAACGTGCATTTTTTTTTAATTTTGTTAAAATTTTTAATTAATTTTTTGAATTTTCTGTAAAAATTGGAGAAATTAAACAACAATGCAAGACAAAATGTAAACGTGAATGCAAAAACATATGAAATGCAACGCAAAACCCTTCCCCAAACCAAATCGCATAATGTCCCCATTGTGCAAAATCATGTAATGAAGAAAAGGAAAACGGGAATTTGCGAGAAAATTAAGTAAGTAAGATATGAAGTAAGGACAAGAACTCACAAGACTTTAAGCGCAGCAAAAGGAAACCTCCCCAAACCAGCGTGAGCTAGGAGGTTTCAGTAGCCAGCAGTGCTACTAATAGGTACCTGAAAAGACAGCAATACCACGCATAAAACCGAGAAAGCAATGTGGGAGCGGTAATTACGTGCATAAGATGAAGAAATTGAAGAAAACGCAATTATGTCGGAAAATAAAGAGGAGGAAAGACTACCTCAATTCCGCAAAATGACCAAACACAGCAGGGGAAAGGTCGTGAACAGGTACAACAGCGACAACGGTCGATCGACCATAATAGGCGATCGATCGATCGAATGAACAGAAATGTAAGCTCCCGGAAGTCGCACCTCGCCGATCGACGACCGGGTAGGCGGTCGATCGACTGAAATACTCTTTGTAATTTTCTGATTTCTTCGAATTAGCTCGAGAACTTGAGATAATATGGTCTATAAACCTGCAAACGCACATAATACCGCGCCAAAAATTGCGCAAAACCCAAAGTAACGGTATAAAGTACTAAAAATCCTAAGCAAACTTAAAATGCGAAGTCTCGCGCACACAAAACAATAAAAAGTTCAATGAAGGCAATAAAGTGTATAATTTTTTGAAACAGTCTTAATCAACTAATAGTTGATCAAGAATGGCCACGGAATGGCCCACTTGGTCGGCTTCTGGCTACAAGAGGTAGCCTCAATAGTGCTCATCTTCTCAGCTGCACTCTTCTCAGCTCCAGTATCCGCAGAACTTAACGGATCAGCATGTCGGACATCTTCCCATTCAATGACCTCTTCGGACTCGTCGGAATCCAGATTAGACTCCGTTGCTTTGACTGGCTCATCTTCGGGCTCCTCATCTGTACCATAGCTAAGGCATCCTAGTCCGCCTCTTTGAACTATTGGCTCCTTCACAGCTGGAGCGACATGCGGCTCTTCCTTCCCCAAACCAGCTCCTGCAATATCTAAAACAGAAGAATCTTCCTCCACTTTGCTCCCAGTCTGGGGGCGGAGGTGTCACAACAGGAGTAGGGACAGAGATAGGCATATCAGGAAGTATAAAATAAGATTTCTTTTCAGAAACCGTATTACAAGTGACGGGCCACATGGGGTCTTTCTTCCTAGCTGTCTGGGCAAAGACAATGGAGTGCTTCCCTACCTTAAAGGTCAAAGTACCCGAACCAACATCAATAACTGCACCAGCAGTGTACAGGAATGGTCTACCTAGAAATATAGGAATGTGGGCATGTTCGGGCATATCTAGTACCACGAAGTCAACAGGGAAGAAGAACTTCCCTATTTGCACGGGAATGTCCTCTAAGACTCCTATTGCCTGGACCGCAGAGCGATCAGCCATCTGTACTGTCATGTTGGTGACTGCAAACCTATTCAACCTTAACTTCCTAGCAAGACTCAAAGGCATCACACTAATACTGGCTCCTAGGTCACATAAGGCTTTCTCAATATGAAAGGTGCCAATATTACATGGGACTGAAAAACTACCTGGGTCTTCTAGCTTAAGGGGTACAGTATGGGTCAAATAAGAGCATGACTCCTCAGTGAGTGCGACAGTGAGCACAATTTCAAGTGACTTCTTTTTAGATAAGAGTTACTTCATGAATTTCATATAAGCAGGCACTTGATTTACTAATTCAAGAAAAGGAACTTGTACATTTAAGCTATGGACAACATTTTCAAACTTATTAAATGATACCTGTTCCTTTGTCGGCACTAATCTCTCCGGATAGGAGGCTGAAAGTAGCAACTTAGCCCTCTCCTCTAAATCTCTCATGCCGGCATCGGTGGATTTAGGCTGAAAATCAACCACCTTCTCCTTGTTGTAGCTTGACCCTTCTTCAGACTGCCTCAAATGTGAACCATTAATCGAAAAAGGGACGTACTTTGGAACCGGAATGGACCCATCAGCAGTAGATCGGTCCGTTTTGTATTCACAAATAAATAGATGTGGTCGTTGGTCACGGTCGAATCAAAACACAATTTATAGCTTAACAAGCAACTCTACAATTAGTAAAGAGGCAAGTAAAGGTCGGATCCCAAGGGACGGGAGTTGAAATGAGATTTCTATTGTAACTAGTGGTGTCTAAGGGGGTGTCACAAATTGGGTTGATGTAGAAGGTTACTAAACTAGAATAACAATGAAAATAAACAAGCAAGATGAATTAAAGGGGTGTAAACAATTGATTAAAGGCACTAGGGTGTCATGGGATCATAGGGGAATCATGGGATATGATCATACAAACATGTTCTCAAATTATAAGCAAGCAATTATTGTTGTGATGGATTGAGTTGGGTTATATCTTACAATCCTAGGAAAGTTTGGGTCCCGGAGCCGAATCGATTAGATTGTACAACACCTACAAGTCGACTTAATCTTCCCTACTCAACAACATGCATGGTCTAATGAGACTCGAGTTGGGTTATGTCTTACAAGTCTCATTGAAAAGATAGGAGATGATAGTAAATGCAAGGATTCATAGGCTTAGCATTTCATCAAATATAACATGTGCATGAGTTGAGATCAAAACAAGCAAGCAAATAAGATATGAAAGCATATTAATTTAAGCATGAATCATTCCCCATGTTGGTTTCCCCTAATCACCCATTAACCCTAGCTAAGAGACTACTCACTCATTATCATGTTGATCATGCTAGCAAGGTTGTCAATCATACCAACAATATGAAACATGATGAATAAATGAAAGTAATTAACAATAATTAAAAAGGGATTAAGAGATTATACCTACTAATGATTCCAATAATAAAGCAAGAATAATAGAAGTACTTGAATGCTAGATTGAGAGGTTGTCAATCTCCCAATAATAACCCAAATAATCTTCAATTACCCAAAATAAAGGATGAACAAAAGAGAGATTAAAGAACTAAAACTTGGATTAAAACTTGATTAATACTTGATTACAATATTGAAGAGAGATTTGATTGATATTAACTACACTAATTATTGATAAGAAGAACATGCTCCTCTAATTAGACTAATGGGGTATTTATAGTGAAAATTAAGGAGGATGCATTAGGGTTAACTAAGGGCTAAACTAGTAATTACACTTTTTAAGTAGAGCAAGGAGAAGCCGGTATTTTTGGAGAGAAGGGCTTCTCTTTTCGTAGCTTGAAGAAGACAACCCGCGCTGTGAAGGAATCCGGGCGGATTAGGGTCGGGACGGCCGGGATTTGGGAGATGGAATCCGAGCGGATTCTGGGAATCCGGGCGGATTGTTTGGGGAATCCGAGCGGATTCCAGCCGGGACGCTCGGATTGTGGATAGGCGGGACGGGCGGATTGCGACAATCCGCTCGGATTGTCGATCGGCGTGATACTTCTTCTTTTTCTTCCCTTTTCTTCATAAATTCCTTGGGGATTTCCTTGGGGACTTAAGGATCCTTTCTAAACATTGCTCTTCTACTATGATATGTACAAAGGCCTTCTAATCTTGTCTCTCCTTGATGCTTGGTCATTGAATTTGATCAATTTAGTCTTGATTTGCCATGAAAATGCAAGATTCTTACTCCTTTCCTACCAAGGGATCAAAATCTCAAAGAATATGCAAAACAAAGAACTAAAGATAAGAAATGACCCAAATAAGCACTAAAAAGCATGGAAACAAGGGTAATTCGGGGGCTAAATATGCGCCAATTATGGTCACATCAAATATCCCCAAACCGAACCTTTGCTCGTCCCGAGTAAAGAGGTGACAAAGACTAGGACCAATACTAACCTATCCTAATAATATAGCCGATATGAGACAATTAGCGGGTCTCACTCCGCCCCTTCAACTCACAACAAGACAACCATGAGGTAGGATGCCTTCTTGCAAGGCAAGGTGGGTCTTGCCAAAATGGCGACACATCCAATCATTAAGCACACAAAAACATATAATGGATGCATCTACAAAAAGAATAGCCACTCCCTCATCAAGTGGCGGAAATTATCTGCAAGGGAAGCAATTCAAGGGTACACAATCCTTCATAGATGCAATTTCTTCAAACTACTAAGCCTAGAAGGATACCAATAAATCACCTCCAAAATGTGTCAAGCTAGGGTACCTTTGTCCTCAATCGTTAAATGCTTTTGTCAAGAGTAGACTTCCTATGGCGTTAGAAACACTGGAGGATCGCGGAATTCCCCCTCTTGCCTAAACAAGAAGAAGGGTCGTCCCCTCTCTACCATGCACAAAAATGGATACAATGGATAAAGGGATCGATAGTATTTGAGTTTCATTTTTGGGAGTTTGCTTTTGTTTTTGTTTTTCCCCCCCAATTTCTTGTGGCATATAACATTTGAGAACACTTTCTTTGCCATTTCTTTTTTATTTTTGGCATTTCAATACTTGACAACTTTTTTGCATTTCTTTTTGAACATTTTCAAAGTCACCCCAATTAGTAACGAGGGTGCCTTGTATTTGAAGCTTAGGAGTCTATTTTTGCTCCTCTTTTCTTTTGATGCATTTTTGCAAACTTTCTTTCACTTTTCATTTCATTGAACTCAAATTGATTTCTTTTTGTGCCCATTCCCTTTGATGACAAAAATATGGTAGAACATGGATGATGGATGGATGCATGGTTTCAAGGGTCACCTTGGAATAAACGGTAGCCAAGGAGTTATCACACCACAAGGTACTCTTGACTTGGCCTTAATCCATGGGTCAAAGGATACTAGCATGACACATCCTAGGGTGTTTTACAAGTATTCTAACAAGCAAAGTTTTAAGAAGAAAAAGCATCTACTAGGGCCTATATACACTTGTCAAGTTTCCCAAGTAGATGGTTTCGCAAAATTTTTCTAACATGCAACTACATGCCATGATGAAACTAACATATAAACATCCTAATGCATATGATTCTACCAACTAATATGACATATAATCTAAGTGCAAGTCCTAAGTTCACATTGTTATACCGCATTAATCAAAATAAAGCCACATAGTCATTAACATAAAGAGGAAAAAGGAGATTGGAAAGATCATACCATGCGGTCTTCAATATCCTCATGTCTCGGATGTGGCGTAGTCAATCAATGTGAACAAGGATAAAACAAACACAATATATACAAGACAATATATACAAAGGAAATGAACTTGTTTTGGGGTTTTCAATTTTTTTCAATTTTTATGATTTTTGAAATTTTTCAATTTTTATGGGTTTTTGAATAAGAGTTAAATGTTATAATTCCCATCCCCACACTAATATGGGCATTGTCCTCAATGGCCAAAATGATGGAAATTATGCAAAGATGATGCATGATTTCTATACTAAATGCAATTCTATACTAAGCTACACTACATGATGCATGGTTTTTGTTATGACGGAGAGGATAATTTAGATTACCTCCCGTTGTGTATGCATTAACTTCCCCAAACCGAGTGAGACACTATTGCTAATGTCCAAGGATGGGTATAGTTCATGCACACACTATGCTATGCATGAAACTAGTTTGTCATTTTGGATTTTACAAATGGGAACAATAAGAACACCTCAATGGTACCGAGGTGTGAGTCCTTTGATGTTGCTAGAACTAAACCAACAATGATCAAAATGAAATAAAATACAAAGAGATATAGACAAACCATGGGAGTGTAGGAGTCTCCAAGGCTTGCTAGTCTTCCATCATGCTATCATCATCACCACTTCCCTCATGAGAAGTGGTCACATTGCCACTTTCCTTGTCATTTGCTTCTTCACTTTCTTCCTCATCTTGCTCATCATCATCTTCACCATCTCTTTCTCCTTCCATTGCTTCTTCCTCAATATTATCATCAACTTCTTCATCATTTCCAACAACCTCATTATCTCCCACCACGTCCCTAGATGCACCCGGAAATAAGACTTCTCTATCCGCCCAACTAGGCAAAGGACAAGATGGATCAAGGAGTCCTTGCCTAGCTAGATGTAGGAGGGGCGGATATTGAGCCAAATACGCATTTTTCCGATCTTCATGGGCTTGCTTGTGCATTGCTTGCATGAGAAGAGTCACATAGTCTTTCCCAATTTCAATTCCTTCCGGCTTGAACTCTTCATACTCAAAGGGGTAAGGTGGTATGATAATGGAAGAGGAGGGGGTTTCAAGATCACCCTTTTGTTGTTGAATGATATACTCGGCTTCTTCGAAAAGGGGAAGTAGATAATTGGTCCGGTGGACGCTTAGGCGACAAATCTTCGAGGGCAAGGTGAACGATCTAGCTTCACTAGTTAGCCATCCATATTTAGTGTCAAGGGGGTTATGGGCAACCCACTTGAACTTGTTAATCATAATGTGCATATCAATAAGATGGCCACCTTTCTTTGCTTTGTACTTCTTATCCTTATTGAAATTAGGATCAAAGTGCTTAGCTAGGACCGTGACTAGCCCGCCATTGACAATAACGGTCGTGCCCTTCTTCCCATTATCAACATTAAGCCATCTATCAACCAATGGCCTCAAGGAATTGTAAGGCTTGGTGTGAATTCTTCCGATATTCAAAGCCGATTCAAGGAGAATAAAATCGAGTCTTGTGAAATGATTTGTGTCTTTCCTAGCAATTATGGTATTTCCCACAACCTTGTGCCATACTCTTATGCCCGGATGATGGACCAAAAGAGCACGACATGCATGAAAATCCTCAAATTTCTTCCCGGAGATTGCCTCCCAAAGAGGTTCGGGGTCATACTTTCCATAACTCTTGAAATAACTTTCCTCATCACTAAGACCCAAAATTTCACCCAATTCCTTAAAGGTAATGCGTCTACTAACATTAGCTAGACAAAACTCGATATTTTCCCTATTCTCAACTTTGGTGACTTTCAAAGAACTTAAAAATTCCAAGACAATGGAGGGGTATGTCAATTCCTTTGTTTCAAACAATTTCTCCAACCCCATGGCTTTGAAAAAGGCTTTTGTTTGTTCAAGAACACCCAATTTTTCCAAGGCATCTTTACATATGAATTTGGTGGATTGAATAGATTTCATAGCAAACTTGACAAAGGTATTTCTATGGGTATCGGAAATAAAAGTTACCTCCGGATAATGCAAAAGTTGATTAATTACCGGAGTAGAGGATGTTGATGGTCCCATAGAAGGTTGTTGTTGTTGTTGCACTTCTAAGTTTGGTGTTGCCACCACCATAGCCAAAGCTTTCTTTGTTTGAAGAGCCTTTTGCCTTTGTGAGAGTGCCTTAGCCTTTGGTGCCTTGGTTGCCTTTGTTGCACCCTTAGTCCTTGCCATTGATGAGCTCAACCAAGAAAAGAATGAAAAATCTTCAATATGTAGGATGCCCAAATCGATTTGAAGGTGAAAGGCTTTGCCTTTATGAAAACAAAAATCGACTCAAAGGTTGAAGATTTTGTTCTTGGTTTTGATTTTTGTTGAAGATGGAGTGATTAATTTGTTGTTGGAAGGGTGGTTTGATTTGTTTTTGTTGAATTTTGTTGAGGGTTTTTGTTTTTATGATGGAGAGGATGAGGGTTTTGATGTTGTGGGTAGTGTTTATGAATGAATGAATGAATGAATGAAGGTGGGAGGGGTTATAAAGAGGCCGAAATTTTCAAAATCTGCTGAGGGCAATCCGTGCGGATTAGGCACAATCCGTGCGGATTCTGCTTCTTCAATCTTTGCAAAAGCTCGCCTAAAGACGGGCGGATTTGGTACAATCCGCTCGGATTTGGTGAACACGGGACGGGCGGATTTCTTCAAAGACGGACGGATTTCAGTCCAGAGATTTTTGCTTGTTTTCCTCAGCTGCAAAGACGGGCGTCTTTTTTACAAGACGGCCGGATTCTTCAAGACGGGCGGATTTTTAGGAATACGCTCGGATTCTTTAACAGTCAGGAAAATTTCAAATTTCAGTTCAGTTCAAGACGGGCGTCTTTTGTGTAGGACGCTCGGATTGCATAAGACGGGCGGATTTCTGGGAATCCGCTCGGATTCTGGTCCTTTGTACCCGGATTCATTCCATTCGTGCACAATGCATTTCCCTTTTTCATTCTTCCATTCTTTCTTTCAAGGCTTGTGTTCTTCATTGTGGGGGCATTACTAAGGCATGGATAGCCTAGGCAATTGTCATCCCCACACTAAGGTAAAGCACTACACATCAATTGAAATCGTTAGTCCCTCCCTTACTTCTCTCTTACATGACAATTATTTTGATCAAAGTAAATAAAAATCCAAAAATGACAAAAATGCAATACAAGAATTGAAATGTAAGTTAGGGAGTTAGAAATATTTACAAGTGGTGGTTTAGGGAGGACTCCACCAAACTCTCATTCTTGATGAGATGTCAAGGGGGCATGTTCAAGGTGTTGTTGATGTTGCTCAACACCTTGAAAAAGTAATCAAAAGCTTGTTCATTATTATGGTAGAGGTCCTCAATAGACCGTGGCCCTTGTTGTTGATCATGATCGATGGCATGCCCAATGTAGGGATTAAAAATCCCTTCAAACTCGTCGTCCCAAAGACCACAAACTTCATTGAGTTGATCATTGAAAATCTCTTGCTTAGATGGAGACAACTCTCCCAATTTCTTCTCTTGGCCAATGAGGCCATCCTCTTCTTCCTTGGTTGATTTTGATGAGCTTTGCAAGCTCTCCTTGTCACAATTCACTTGCTCTTTGAATGGAGTTTCTTCAATTTTCTTCCTCCATTGGAGTTCCGATTTCTTCCTTTCATCTTTTCGGCTATAGTGATCAATCATGAAACATGGCTCATGCAAACGAGGAGCTCTCATGGTCTTGTCAAGATTAAAAGTTATGCTTTCATCTCCCACTTCTAGAGTGAGCTCTCCATGTTTCACATCAATCACCGCACCGGCGGTGTGTAGAAAGGTCTTCCTAGGATGATTGGAATGTTGGAATCTTCCTCCATATCAACAATGACAAAGTCCACCGGGATAAAAAACTTCCCAATTCGCACGGGGACATCTTCCCATATCCCTAATGGTGTCTTCGTCGATCTATTGGCCATTTGAAGTGTGATGTTGGTGCATTTAAGCTCTCCCATTCCCAACCTTTTACTTACCGAGTACGGCATGACACTCACACTAGCCCCTAGATCACATAAGGCTTTGTTGATCGTCGTGTCGCCAATGGTACACGGTATTGAGAAGCTTCCCGGATCCTTTAACTTTGGAGGTGAACTCCCTTGAAGTATTTCACTACTCACCTTAGTGAAGGCGATAGTCTCAAGTTTCCGGATCGACTTCTTCTTTGTGAGGATATATTTCATGTACTTTTCATAGGCCGGAACGTGGTTGATTAATTACGTGAAAGGAATTGAGACTTCTAAATTCTTCACAATCTCCATGAACTTTCCAAGTTGATCATCAAATTTGGGCTTGGCTTGACGACTTGGAAAAGGAAGTCTAATCACAATGGGCTCCTTCTCTTTGGCCTTGTCTTCATTTATCTTTGAACTTTCTTCTTTTGATGATTCTCCATCTTTGGAGTTTTGCACAATTTCTTCCTTTTCACTAGCTTCCACAACTTCATCCTCAACTTGCTTCTTCGGTGCTTCATACCTTGTACCACTTCTCAAGTGAATGGCACTAACCGTTTCATGTCTAGGGGGATTACTTTGAGGTGGTAATTGCCCCTTTTGTCTTTGTGAGCTTGAAGATGCTAGTTGAGTCAATTGTGTTTCCAACATCTTGGTGTGAGCTAGAATGTTGTTAATGGTGGTTTCTTTTGCTTGGCTATCTTTTTGCATTTGGGTGAAAAATTCTTGTTGATTCTTTTGCATTTGGAGGACCGCTTTTTGGACATCAAAGCCTTGGTCATTTTGGTGATTGTATGGATTTTGATTTTGGTAACCTTGGTTTTGATTGTAAAAGGGTCTTTGATTTTGGTTTCTCATGGGTGGTGTAGTGTATGTTGTTTGAGGGTTTTGAACATTTTGGCTTTTGTATGAGAGATTTGGATGGAACTTGGTGTTTTCATTGTAAAAATTTGAATAAGGGGTACCACTTTTGTAAGCTTGGAAAGCATTAACTTGTTCGGTTGTTCCCCTACACTCACTTGGGTCATGACCCAAAGTTCCACAATTCTCACATATCCCACTTGGGATTGATGAGGATGCCGTCATGGCATTGACATGATGCTTCGATGATTTTGAGTTTTCCTCAAGTCTAGCCATAGCTTGTTCAAACTTCAAGTTGATTGTGTCAATGTGAGCACTAAGTTGAGCACCCAATTGAGTAACGGAGTCCACTTCATGCTTTCCTCCTCTAGTATCCTTGCGAGGTCTACTATATTGTGAATTATGGACCGCCATTTCCTCAATCTTGTTCCATGTTTGATTGTCATCAACTTCGGTGAACATTCCATTTGATCCCATATTGAGAATGTTCCTAGAATCTTCATATAAACCATTCCAAAATTGTTGCACCAAAAACCATTCGCTAAGTCCATGGTGAGGACATGAGCGACAAATTCCCTTGAACCGCTCCCAAGCTTCATACAAAGACTCTTCATCCCTTTGCTTAAAACCCGTAATTTGAGCTCTTAGCATGTTGGTCTTTTCCGGTGGGTAGAATTTTTTGTAGAAAGCTAGAGCCAACTTCTTCCAAGAATCTATTCCAAGGGTGGCCTTATCAAGGCCCTTCAACCATTGCTTTGCGGTGCCGATTAAGGAAAAAGGAAATAAGACCCATCTAATTTGGTCTTGAGTCACGCCCGTTTGAGAGATAGCATCACAATAATCGCAAAAGGTTTCCATATGAGAATGAGGGTCCTCACTAGGCATTCCCCCGAATTGGCTCCTCTCAACTAGTTGGATGAAGGCGGACTTGGCAATAAAATTTCCGGTGAGATGTTGCGGTGTAGGAGTACCATTTGGTAGATTCTCCTCGGTGGGTACGGAGTGTGACGAGAATTTTGGCATTGTAGGTGGATTTTGTAGGGTATTGTGTAATGGGTTTTCTTCTTCTTCTATTGCGAAAGGATTGACAAACTCACTAGTGGGTTGAACAACTTCACCAACACCTCTCAAATTCCTCCTAACAAGTCTCCTATTGTTCGTCAAGGTTCTTTCGATTTCACGGTCAAAAGGTAACAAATCACTTTGTAACCTTCTAGACATGCAAAATATCAAACAACTCAAAAACAATTAGAGCAAACCTTGAGGATTTTTATTTCCTCAAGGCGAAGAAAGACACAACTAATAACAAAAAGGAAATCTAAATCAAACAAACACCGTCCCCGGCAACGGCGCCATTTTTGATCGGTCCGTTTTGTATTCACAAATAAATAGATGTGGTCGTTGGTCACGGTCGAATCAAAACACAATTTATAGCTTAACAAGCAACTCTACAATTAGTAAAGAGGCAAGTAAAGGTCGGATCCCAAGGGACGGGAGTTGAAATGAGATTTCTATTGTAACTAGTGGTGTCTAAGGGGGTGTCACAAATTGGGTTGATGTAGAAGGTTACTAAACTAGAATAACAATAAAAATAAACAAGCAAGATGAATTAAAGGGGTGTAAACAATTGATTAAAGGCACTAGGGTGTCATGGGATCATAGGGGAATCATGGGATATGATCATACAAACATGTTCTCAAATTATAAGCAAGCAATTATTGTTGTGATGGATTGAGTTGGGTTATATCTTACAATCCTAGGAAAGTTTGGGTCCCGGGCCGAATCGATTAGATTGTACAACACCTACAAGTCGACTTAATCTTCCCTACTCAACAACATGCATGGTCTAATGAGACTCGAGTTGGGTTATGTCTTACAAGTCTCATTGAAAAGATAGGAGATGATAGTAAATGCAAGGATTCATAGGCTTAGCATTTCATCAAATATAACATGTGCATGAGTTGAGATCAAAACAAGCAAGCAAATAAGATATGAAAGCATATTAATTTAAGCATGAATCATTCCCCATGTTGGTTTCCCCTAATCACCCATTAACCCTAGCTAAGAGACTACTCACTCATTATCATGTTGATCATGCTAGCAAGGTTGTCAATCATACCAACAATATGAAACATGATGAATAAATGAAAGTAATTAACAATAATTAAAAAGGGATTAAGAGATTATACCTACTAATGATTCCAATAATAAAGCAAGAATAATAGAAGTACTTGAATGCTAGATTGAGAGGTTGTCAATCTCCCAATAATAACCCAAATAATCTTCAATTACCCAAAATAAAGGATGAACAAAAGAGAGATTAAAGAACTAAAACTTGGATTAAAACTTGATTAATACTTGATTACAATATTGAAGAGAGATTTGATTGATATTAACTACACTAATTATTGATAAGAAGAACATGCTCCTCTAATTAGACTAATGGGGTATTTATAGTGAAAATTAGGGAGGATGCATTAGGGTTAACTAAGGGCTAAACTAGTAATTACACATTTTAAGTAGAGCAAGGAGAAGCCGGTATTTTTGGAGAGAAGGGCTTCTCTTTTCGTAGCTTGAAGAAGACAACCCGCGCTGTGAAGGAATCCGGGCGGATTAGGGTCGGGACGGCCGGATTTGGGCGATGGAATCCGAGCGGATTCTGGGAATCCGGGCGGATTGCTTGAGGGGAATCCGAGCGGATTCAGTGGGACGCTCGGATTGTGGATAGGCGGGACGGCGGATTGCGACAATCCGCTCGGATTGTCGATCGGCGAAACTTCTTCTTTTTCTTCCCTTTTCTTCATAAATTCCTTGGGGATTTCCTTGGGGACTTAAGGATCCTTTCTCAACATTGCTCTTCTACTATGATATGTACAAAGGCCTTCTAATCTTGTCTCTCCTTGATGCTTGGTCATTGAATTTGATCAATTTAGTCTTGATTTGCCATGAAAATGCAAGATTCTTACTCCTTTCCTACCAAGGGATCAAAATCTCAAAGAATATGCAAAACAAAGAACTAAAGATAAGAAATGACCCAAATAAGCACTAAAAAGCATGGAAACAAGGGTAATTCGGGGGCTAAATATGCGCCAATTATGGTCACATCAGCAGTCGGGTCTGGCCTTAATATTTTCGGGGCAGTAGTACCCCAAAACAAGTGATCCCTCAAGTTATCGGGCATCGGAGGACGAAAAGAATCACTATCAAGAAGACTGTCGATCGATCGACCAGGTTGGTCGATCGATCGACCCGACTTCTATAAAAAGAGCTTCTGTTATCGCGGACCAGTTGATCGACTGGGTATGTCAGTCGATCGACTGACATACCTGCTGATCGTCTTTTTCTTGTTTTTGTTCGTCACAGCGTTCTTCTTGCTTGGTTCCGCCTCATCCTTTTCAGTGACGTCCTCAACCATAATGGGCCCATCAAAGGTAGACCCACTCCTCAAGGTAATTGCATTTAAGGTCTCCTTTTGATCAGTTTGAGTCGGTAAATGTCCCGGAGCTCGAGTTGTATTCTTGCTAGCCAATCGGCCAATTTGGCTCTCTAACATCTTCATCCCGGCCTCTCTAGCTTAGGACTCCTTCAGCAACAAGTTCTTCAGTTCGGCAAACTCAGAATTTTGGGATTCTTTGTTCTTTGTGAGGACATATGGAGGCTTTTGGAACTGTTGTTGCTTATGAGGGGGCACATAATTCTGCTGCTGTGGAGGTTGAGTCGGATTCAAGACATTTTGGCTGCTCCACCTCAGATTCGGATGGACACTCGGCTCATAGTAAGTGTTTGTCTGCCTATAATGTTGAAAGGCATCACAGGACTCAAAGGGATTAGGACAGTTGTCTGAAACTTGTCCCTCAGCTCCACATCTTTTGCAGACAAAAGGACCGTCTGAAACAGCATTCACATGGTAGATTCAGTAGCTCTCCTTTGATTTCCCCTGGAATTTCCATACTCAGCTTTATGGGAGGCCAAGTCATCAATGATCTTCCACCCCTTAGTTTCTCCCATATTCTCCTGGAATCGGCCACTAGCTGCCGCATCCAGGATAGCCCTCTGATTGTCATAGAGCCCATTGTAGAACTGATTGCATAGGCTCCACTTCTCAAACCCATAATGCGGAATGGTGCGTACCAGCTTCTTGAAACGGACCCATGCCTCATGAAAGTTCTCATCAGGACCCTGTTTAAAGCTCGTGATCTGAGCTTTAATAGAATTCGTCTTTGAGGCAGAGAAATATTTCTTGTAGAATGCCAAGGCCAACGAATTCCAGTCGGTGATCCCATTAGCAGCTCGGTCCAGGTCTCTATACCACTCCCTTGCAGCATCCTGGAGTGAGAATATAAACATTGTCTCCTTCACCTGGTCCTGGGTCACACCGGTCGGCGGGGGTATAGAGCAGCAATAATCAATAAATATCTCCATATGCTTGGCTGCATCTTCATTTGCAGCTCCCCCGAATTGGTTTCTCTCAACCAAGTTGATATAAGAAGGCTTCGGTTCGAATTTCCGATCAGCTCCCGATAATTCGAACCCCTTGTATAGATTTGCAGCTGTCGGCTCAGAGTGACTTGCTATAGTTGCTTCTTCAGCCATCTCTAGAAAATCTGGAGAAGTGACGGTCTCAGCTGATGAAGTAGAAATAGGTGATGAAGGTGGGTCCTCCTCGAATAGCTCGTTCTCGTAGTAACTAGACAGAGTACTCAGCTCTTCCTCTGTCGGAAATATCCTAGATGATCGTCTCAACTCGCGCAAAGTCTTCTCAATCTCAGGATTGAACGGTACTAATTCACCACCCTGTGACCTGCGCATAAGAGGAAACTACAAAAAGAATATGAGAATAGTTTAAGGAACAAATGTCCCTTAACCTAAGAAGCAGACTAAAATAAAACAACTAAAAATTAGAACAATTGTCTCCCCGGCAACGGCGCCAAAATTTGATACCCGTCGTTGTGAGTACCGAAAATAATATTTATAAAACCTATTAAAACTAACAGAAGCTAGTGGTAACAGGGTCGAACCACAGAGAGGCAGATGTAATTATTAGTTGTCTAATTTCAGTCTAAGGTAACAGTATGTGGGGGTTGATTGATTTGAGTGATCTATAGCTAAGGCAATAAAAGTAAAACAAACTAAATAGTAGATGAAATAAAGAATTAAAAGGGTGCTAAGATGGTCGGTTCACTATAGCTTCGGCGGCAGCATACTAGGTAGGTCTAAATCAAACACGTGACACGGGAAAATAAGAGGTCCTCTCGGTCCACTCTCACAAGTAGCATCTTTCGATCTCGCTACAGGTCCCTAATATCACTAAAACTAACTTTCGTCTAGAAAAGTGACTTAAAAGGCTAAACTAACTTATCTTCCGATCTCGTTAATCTAGTCGTCTTAATTAGGTAGGCTATCTCCGTTCCCTATATTTTGATCTTTATTGGGTCGGTCAAATCCTAAACATTCAACTAGTCGCGTGCACTAGATTCGTCAAATATAGAATTTAAATCAATTAAAACGAAGCAAAACCTCACGTGGCCAGTCGATCGACCAGGTAGGGCGGTCGATCGACCAACACGCGATTTCAAGTCTACATAATTCTAATGCCGCCTAACCTACAGATCCCCTACATCCTAGCACGATGAATTTAGCTACTCATAGTATTGATGAAAACAATAACAATATAAACGAAATAAACCACTGAATTCATGCTTAAGTTAATTAAATAACAAATAACAATAAACGATAATTGGCTTCGGGAAACTAACTAGCAAATCTATACTATGAACAGAATATAAGCAATAAAACTGAACAAGAACAGGAGAATACTGAATGGAAGAATTGCAGGAATAGAATCCAAAAAACGAATGCAAAAAGTAACTTGTATTGAATACGAAACAATATTCGGAACCCTAATTATTTCCTAAAGAAGTGTATGCTAAAACTTGAATAAAACTTGACAAAAAGGGAACTGCCTTATGCTGAAACTAAAGCTACGTTATATAGGAATACAACGTAGCTCTTATTTCCTAAAACCTAAAACAATGGGCTTCAAACTTCACGATCTTTTAATTCACGTCTGAAAGAGCGTCTTGGTCGATCGACCATGCAAGGCAGTCGATCGACTGCTCTTCGCTGAACAGTGGCTACTGGAACTCGTGGGTTGGTCGATCGACTTTGGGCAGCGGTCGATCGACTAAAGTAGCTGCTATTTGACTTCTAACTTCTCGTGGATTTCCCTTTCGGGCCTCGAAATGCGCACCAAGCTCGTTCCTTGAGCAAATACTTCACGTCAAATGAAATGCAAGATACTCGGGGACGGATTTGGCTCAATATCTACTCATTTCCTCATAAATCTGCAATATTGCATAAAAATACGAAAGTAGACGAAATGGGGCAAATAGTAGCCTTAAACTACATAAATGAGCTCTGAAATGCGTGTAAAATAGGGTGTAAAACATCATATAAATGACATGCATCAATGGTCAGTATAAACAATAACCTTAGAACCCAACAAATAAGCCCGAAATTTGTCTAAGGCAAAAACTACAGCTAGAAACTCCTTCTCAGTAGTGTAATAATTAACTTGAGCCTCATCCAGAGTTCGGCTCGCATAATATATGGCATTACAAACTTTATTTTTTCGCTGTCCTAAAACTGCACCAATCGCATAATCGCTGGCATCTCACATAATCTCGAATGGGAGGTCCTAATCAGGCGGCTGAATGATTGGCGCTGAAACTAGAGCCTCCTTTAACCTGTTAAAAGCTAAAAGGCAATCATCAGTAAACTCAAAAACAGCATCATTAAGAAGCAATTGTGTAAGCGGTTTAGCAATTTTCGAAAAATCATTAATGAACCGCCGATAAAAACCAGCATGGCCAAGGAAACTCCTCACTCCTTTAACATTCATAGGAGGAGGCAGTTGCTCAATCACCAGCACTTTTGCTTTATCAACATGTATGCCCTTATCAGAAATCAAATGTCCCAACACAACTCCCTCATTGACCATGAATTGACATTTTTCCCAGTTTAAAACAATATTAACATCAATACGACGCTGCATGACTTTATCAAGGTTAGCTAAACAACGATCAAAGTCATTACCATAAACTGAGAAATCATCCATAAATACCTCCATAATATTCTCTATATAATCAGAAAAAATCTCCATCATGCACCTCTGAAAGGTAACAAGGGCGTTGCACAATCCGAAGGGCATTCTGCGGTACGCAAAAACACCCCGTGGACAGGTGAAAGTGGTCTTACTCTGATCATCTAGATGAATAGGGATCTGAAAGAACCCAGAATATCCGTCTAGGAAACAGAAAAATTTATTAGAGGCTAGTCTTTTGGTCATCTGGTCAACAAAAGGGAGGGGGAAATGGTCTTTCTTTGTGGCGGCATTTAAGTGCCTGTAGTCAATGCACATCCGCCAACCTGTTACAACTCGAGTAGGTATTAATTCGTTTTTCTCATTTTGAACCACAGTGGTCCCTCCTTTCTTCGGGACTACCTGAACTGGGCTAACCCACTTGGAGTTGCCAACTGTATAAATAATACCTGCATCGAGTAGTTTCATCACCTCAGCCATGACAACCTGCTGCATCTTCGGATTCAGCTTCCGCTGACCCTGTTTGTAAGGCTTGTGTCCCTCCTCCAGCTCAATTCTGTGCATACAAATGTCAGGGCTGATGCCCTTAATATCATCCAAAAAGTAACCTAATGCTTTCCTGTTTTTCTTAAGTACACACATCAAAGCTGAAAGCTGGTTATCGTCAAGCTTAGCACTAACAATAGCCGGGTATTGCTCCGTATCATCTAAAAAGACATACTTAAGATTAGGAGGAAGTGGCTTACGCTCTGGCACCTTTACCTCAACAGCATAGGCAGAATCAGCTTCAATGGTATAGCAAGTGTTTACCAAATTCTCGTTGGCCAGGCTTATCATCATCTCATCTTCTTCCTCAGTGAGCTCGTAGCTTTCCATTGAGGCTACCAAAACATCTAGCTCCTCAGCATTCTCCGCTGGATTATCGAACTTATGCTCCAACTTTGTATTCTTTAAACGCTCCGGATACGGGACTGCAACACTTCTCGTAGGGTCGACAATTTTTGTCTTCCGAATGTTTAAAATCTCCGTCAAATCGTTATTGGCAGAGGTATGTTGCAATTCAATTGACGGATTCTCGTTCAGCACTGGAGACCCAGTCGATCGACCATGGGGCTCGGTCGATCGACCAAGTGTACTATGTTCAAATATTTTCTGGTCAGAGACTTTTTCGTCAGGAATTATGGTCGATCGACTGGTGTTGTTGGTCGATCGACCACTAGCGCTGGCAGTGGAATTCGTTTTCGCACCAGAATTCAAATCTGTCTTTTCATCATTTCCCGAGTCTTTTCTTGGCTTATCAGGACCGTCATATGAGAGACCACTGCAGAGGTGAATTGCATTAAGTGTCTCGATGGGGACCTCACATTTGCTTGAGGAATTAGCGGCTTGGTTAGCCGGTAAAATCTCCAACTGCTTCGCAAAATTCCTTGCAGATTCAATCCCAGCTTCTTCTATTTTCGTGACTTAAACCAAAAGAGCTCGGATTACTTCTCTCAATTCCGCGGTCTCATCTGAGTTATGAACAGGAATTTCAATTTCTTTCTCGGAAACTTTAGAAGACTCAAGCTTTTCGAGCCGGGCACTAATAGAAGCTATGAGTGTCGCAATGGCACTCATTTCGTCATTTGGCTTTCGCGAGTTTCCATGCGAACTCCCAAACTCAGCTCTATGAACTGTCATTTCCTCAATAGTGTTCCAACCTTTATTCTGATCAATGTTATTTTGGAACCTACCATTCGCAGCTGCATCCAGGATAACCTTGTAGTCATCATATAAAGAATTGAAGAATAGGTTGCAAAGGTACCACTGCTGGAAACCGTGGTGAAGAATAGACCGAACCAATCTCTTGAAACTTCCCCATGCTTCACAAAATTCCTCATCAGGTCCTTGCTGGAAATTTGTAATTTGGCTCCTCAAGGCATCAGTCTTTGCGAGTGGGAAGTATTTTTTGTAAAAGGCTAATGCGGGAGATGTCCAATCTGTGACTCTAGCTGCTACCCTATCAAGGTAACGGTACCAATCTCGCGCTGAATCCTTCAAGGAGTATAAGAACATCATCCCCTTTACTTCATCTTGGGTCACCCCACCAGTGCACATGTATGGAACAAGAGTAGTCCAGAAAATTTCTATATGCTTCAAAGGATCCTCGTCCGGTAATCCAGCAAACTGGTTCCGCTCCACCAAATTAATATAGGAGGAACGGAGTTCGAAATGAGCATGAAAAGGGGTGGGTAGATCGAATCCCTTTGGAACATGTTGCACTTTCGGCTGAAGATTATCATATCTTGTAGTCATGATCGCAAAACTGAGAGTACTCAAGCCTTCCTCTCAAAAATCTGTCTTCTAACTGTGCACAAGCAAAACTAGAAGCAAGAGTAAGCAACGGCCTCAAGGAACCAAAGTTCCTTGAGACAAGAAAAATAACCTAAAAATAAAGCAAACAAAATTACACCGTCTCCCCGGCAACGGCGCCAAAATTTGATACCGTCGTTTTGTATCAAAATTAAATTTATAATCCAAACTAAAACTATAGCTAGTGATAGTAAGGGTCGAACCACAGAGAGACAAGATCAATTCTATTTGCTATTTTTAATCTATTGAAGTAACAATTATGGGGGGGTTTTGGTTGATTGATTCTATACTAACTACCAAAAATTAAATGAAGTTTAAGTAGATAATAAAAAGTAGCTAGGAATTTTGGTTCACCATGGCTTAAGGGTTAGTCTAGTAAAGTCAAGGTCTGTCCAATACCGTCTCAGGATGTCAAATACGGCGTCTAAGTCCCTATTCAAATTAAGCCTCTCGGTCTCTTTTCCACCCTAGAAAGAAACTAAATTACTTTCGCTCCATAGTCCTTCCAATTACTTGTAAGAAATCTAACTCCGCTAATTTCTCAATCTAGCAAAGGGATAAAATCTCACAGCAGTAAATAAGACCGGTACGGGTTCAACCTAGACTTAATAAAATTAACTCATGATGCCATGGGTTCCCTAATTCCTAGCATGGATATTTTACCTACGCATGATTAAGAATATAACAATTGCAAAATTAAAGACATATAATAAAATTGACATGATTGAAGTGAAATTAAAATAGAGGATTAAAACTGAATTGCTTGAATATAAATTGGTAACAACAAGAATTAAATTTACAAGAAATAAGGAAAGAAGAAAATTGAATTAAAGCTTACTAAAGAATTTGATGAACAAAACAATTGAATTCAGATCCGTAGTCTCCACTTTCTTGTTCCCAAAACTAGATCTAAAACTTCAGTCGTTGAATAATAAAAAGCATAACCTAAAATATTTTCTGCGTTCTCCTAATAAACGTTCTGCCCATAAGATAAATTACAAGTGGGCTTTCAAAAGACTAATGCATAAAATAAACCACAGCTTCGCGGCCTGGTCGATCGACCAAGTGGCACGGTCGATCGACCACCCAGTACAGTACGCAACACTTCTTTCTCCACTGAACTCCACGGTCGATAGACTGGGGTAGTTGGTCGATAGACCGGCAATGCTGTAGCAGCTCCCAACTTCATGCACGCATCCCAAGACAATCTAGCTCCGAACTTCTAACTTCATAGTTTCCATAAAATGCCTTCGGGAACAGATAAAGGCTCGATTTAGCTTACTTCCGGCCATTCCTACAATAATGACATAGGAAATACAAAGTAACCCGTTTCGGGAGAAATAATAGCTAAAAGCTAATAATTATGCATATAAATACGTGCCAAAAACGCTAATAAAGTGTATAGAATATGCACGTATCAATGATCCTCCAAAAACCAAAGTTCCATATTAAGAACTCTCCTCTTAGTTACACCCAAGACTATCCCATAACACTAATAATATCATTAACTAGATAATATTACTAGTTACCTTAAATATCAAATCTAATACTTATATTATTACTACAATAGTAATCTTGAGTTTTATTAGATTTTTAGAACAAAATTTGAACATAGAAACTATTTTTATGAGAGAGGAAGAGTGAGAGATAAAGATAAGATAAGTATAAAAATGAGAACATCACATATCCTCATATGGGAGATGGTGACCGGTTTTTGAGAAGCATGGGGAGGGAAAAATGCTTTTCCTTTTTGCTTTTTGTCTTACCCAAAATACTAGGGTAGGACCTGAGGGTTAAGCATGCTATTAGTGTCATCATTATGTCCTTAAGCATAAAATAAGAACAAAATTAATCCCCACTAATCACCCGGAAAAACCGATCCAACACTTCAAATGGACATCCGTATTATCTTTGTCATTTGTCATTTGTAATTTGGTATGATATGTGACAAGTAACATGTCATTAGACATATTAATGCATATTTAACAAATTAAATATAATTATATATCAAATAAAAATACATTTAACAAATTAACAAGTAATTTACAATTACATGTATATAAAATGGGTCACATTAAGTATAGTTAATATAATCTACAACATTTTGCAATTATGATTAACTAATTACTCTTATCTCAAATGTTTCATAATAATTAATCAATTTTAGTAATATAACATATTAATTACTAAATTGAATCTTATTTAATCAAATTACAATAAGATATATAACTCTCACTCATTGATAAAAATTTGTTCAATTTAAGGATTTAATTAATCTGTATCAACATACAATTAATTAACTTATCAGTTAAGGGAATTGTCCTATAGGTGTGACCTTAAGGGATCAACTGATCAACACCGTCAAATGAGAGTAACGTCAACTCTAGTCAGCCAATCATTACCGATTAATGTTGATCAGTTGACAATATATTTAATCATCCCTTTTGTATTCTTATAAAGAGATTTAATATGTGATCGCACTATTATTGAGGACACATACTCCAACAACAACTTCGAAAATATGTGACTGATCCGTCTCATGTGCTCGAGGTTGAGAATATCGAGTTGGATGAAATTATAACTTATGCGGAGGTACCTAAGAGATATTGAATCGCAAAGTACACAAGACAAGGAAGGGTGAAACCGTCTTGCTTAAGGTGTAACACCCGCTCTTTTTGTATAATGGCTTTAAAATATTTTAAATTGCTTAATTTAATAAATTATATTTTTAAAGCCTAATTTATATAAAAATATATTTTTAGTCGGATAGTAATAATAATAATGATAATAATAATAATAATTTTCGTCTTAAGTTATAGTAGAGTTGAGACGTATTTCCGTCGAGTAAAAGACCATCACATTTCTCTTTTGAGTTAAGGTTATTTATGACCAATCAAAAGTCGACAACACACCACTCACTTTACACTTTATACTTCAAACAATCATTTTTTTTCCATCAAACAACAAATTTCATGCACCTCCTTGCTCCTTCAATTCTTACGACATGAACAACAAACACAAAACCATGAAACTCCTTTAAACTTCCATCTTAAACCTTAGATTCCTCCGTCGTTTCTTGACGGTTTTAGCTAATTCTTGCGCCATTCTCTTCTTCTTTCCATCCTCCATCTTTCTAGGTAAGAAAGTTACACCCTTGCTGAGGATTCGAAAATTGTTGTCTTAAGACAAACTCGACTTCTAGCTTAAACAACTCGTTTTCTTGCTTCTAGGTGAAGAATTTGAAGATCCACAGGGAGACTCTTACATTGTGGACCACTCACTTGAGGATTGAAGAGCAAACTAGGTAACGGTGATAGGTTACTCGACAAAATGTCGAAATTACTTGTTATCATGTCGTTTTATGTGCTAAATTTGTGTGTTGGATGATTAGTTGTGATAAAGTTTTATTCTTTATGGGATTTTCGTGTTATTTTCGTATGAAAATGGTTTTTAGTTGTGTAAATTTCGTCTTGTTCATGTCTTAAAGGTTGTCTTAAAATGACTCGGTTTTGGACTATTTTGGGCCCGTAAATGTGGTGTTTGTGGTGCTGTTTTTGGGACGGATATGTGGTGGTTTATGGGCTATGTTGGGGATGACACGGCCGTTGGTTGTGGGCCGTCGAGGGGTGGCCTGTTCACGGCCTATTTTGGCCTTGCAACGGGACAGTTCATGGCTGCAATTTGCCTATTTTTGGCATGTTGCATTGGTTATGTTTTAGCGGGTTTCTGCACGTCGTACATGGTTTATTGTGGGCAACCTTGTGCAAGGTGTTATAGGACTGTTTAGAGACGAAACTAGGGCTGCTTTGGGACGTTTTATTGCAGGGTTTTGGGATTGTTTTAGACAGCCCATTTACGGTTGCATTTAGGCCGAGTTGGGACTGTTTTTAACATGTTTGCAATGAGAAATTATGGTGTTAGAAATGTTGGTTGAATACATAAATTTTTTTACTTCCGTCTCATGTATATAAGTGCGTGCATTTGCCTTATTATTTTCATGTTAATATTGTAATTTGGATAAGTTGTTATAGTTGTGTGTTAGACCCGTCTTTTGGAGTGATGTTGGCCATGGCTAGGCTGCCCGTGGGGCAAGGAGTGGGCCACGGTGGCTAGGCTAGGGTGGTTGTCTTGGCATTGGGTGGTGTCGCACGGCTAAGTGCATCCCGCTTTTTTTTCCTTCTCCTTTGTTTTATGCATTTTAATGTCGATTTAAGCTATTAACATGCCTCGTGTTTCTTAAGTTACCCATTTATCGTAGTATACACTCATGTATGATTTACATTTGGGTTATTTACATTTTATCTCATGTTTTTCATAATGCAAATTGTTCATTTCCAATTATATACATTTTATTCAAGTGACAAGTATTTAAGAAATGAGTTACTTATTCATGTTTATGAGTATAAATTGGCATGAAATATCTTACTTGGGTTATTGTTTGCTCATTACATTTTTTCTTCTTATTCCAAGTTGAATCATGCCATTTTAGATATTTATTTGGTAATGAGTCGTATTCTTGTGAAAATGTCATAATGCTATGCCTTCTTGCTTGACTTATATTTACGCCCTACTTATGCTGATTCTAGCAAGTACGGGTTTGGCCACTTGTGCTGATCTGGTAAGTGAGTTTTATCTTAGTCTTTCTGCCACTTTCGTGCTGATCTGGCGATTGGGGTACTCGATTTTCATTTTGTCATCGAGTCTTGGATGCGGGTTGATTCTGCCGCATGTCAAATCGGAAATGTACATTCCAAGAGTGGCCAGATTTACACTAGGACCGTATTATTATCGTAGTCCTACCCGGGGGAAAATTTAGTCTAAGAGTAGTAAATGTCTTGCTTGATTTTGGTCATTTGCATATGTCTTTCCACACGAGAGTTTACGTCTTATATGGTTGAATGTGAAAGTCTTGGTCCTATCGGATACTTAAAGTGAGATGCAAGCATTCTAGTTGCGATATGATCGCCGGGATTGATGCTCCCATCCGTTCTCATGGTGAGATGCAAGCCATGAGTGCGCATGTGACGTTAATAGCCACGTCCCGTGCAATGTTTGTTAGAAGATTTCTAAAGTAATGGCTATGGTTTTCTACTTTATGTATTGCGATGATTGACTACTCGTTTATCTATCTCACATGATCTGAGTACTAGTTTTGTGTAATTTTGATAGTCGCATATGTCGACTTTCATTGGAATTCATGCTTGTGATTAATTAACCATATCTATGTTCTTTCCTTTAGTTCACTTATTTAAATATGCCTATGACATGCTCATTTGCTATTCTATCTTTCTTTTCTTATTACTCTAACATGAATGATCCCATGCTTATTTGTTCAAGAGAATTGCATCCCTTATTTATTATGCCTTGCCTTATTTGAGTTCTTTGTTATATTCATTTCGATATAATGTGGATGGGAGAACCTTAAATTACATACGACTAACTGTGGCGTTCATGTTTACATGAATGACAGGTATTTGTCGGTGCATCTATTGGGTGAAGACATGTGTGACCTAGCGAGTACCTTGACCGTTGGACTTTGTCTATCATTATGCTTAGACTCGCCCTTTCTGACTTGTTATTCGTGGGATATCTTTTCCCCTTTTTTGCCAGACTTGGTTTGTAATAGCCTAAGTTTTCTAACCGGTAAACTCGTTTCGTTGTTTTAGTGACACCCGCATGTTAAACTTTAACTAGTAATAAAAAGTTGAAAAAAAAATCATAATTTCCGCTTAAATTTTTTAGTTATATTTTCTGCTTTATCCAGGGGTGTCACAGTTGGTATCAGAACCTATTTGCTCCCGACGCACACACGTGTACCCTAAATTTAAGTTTGAACTTGACCTTGAATAATGAATGAGAGATGGGTAGAACTAAGGACCTAAGTTGGTAGTCTTTTTGTATGTGCTATTCGGTAGGTTCTAACTTGTTTGATTCTTGTGCCTGAGAAGATGGTGTGACCCTCCGTTGGCAAGAGACCCTTTATGCCCTCATTTTTGTCATCTGCTAACAAGAAGAGGTTCATACCTAGAGACAAAAGTCAAGTGGACAAGTGCAAGGTGGACAAACTCCCCCATCGGACAACAACCTTGAGGAAACTCGCAAGTGCTTCAAGTGTAGGCAAGCTTTCCACCCGGGAATTAGATGCTTTAATAAACCCTTGACATGCTACTATTGCAAGAAGCCCGGACATCGCATCAATGTTTTCCCCGAGAAAAAGAATGATCCTTCTTCTGATATCGTTTCGGATGTGTCTTCCATCCTTGATCAACCTCGCCATATTTTTACTTCTTGATGCTACTTCTCCTCTAAACTCTCTTTCGCTATACCTTGGAAACTAGTTTTGTACCCACCCGACCTATCCTTCGTTTCTTGTTTCTCCCTCCATAACACCTTGTATATAGATCTCTTCCTCTTGAAGAACGTTTCTACCCTTCCCGAAGATTCCTTCCTCTCTTAGAGTACCTCGTCTTACCCTTTTATCTTTGTGCTTCTTTACCTTCCGCAACTCTTCTCTCATATCTTGGAAGCTGCCTTTGTATCTTGTTTTCTTATAAGACCCCTCATAGGCACCTTCATTTTGGTCTTATGGAATGTTAACCTTGGTCGGTTATTTTGGCTTTTAAGGAGATTATTTGTGGTTGACCCATAACCCTTGTTTTGAGAGGTTGTGTTGTTGGAAAGCCTTAGGTAATATGGGGAGACATACCTTGGTGATTCTTCTGCCTAGTTGTTTGACATAAAGTGGGTGTGATTCATTGGTGGGACTCTTTGTGTAAAGTGTGAGTTGCACATGTTACTGAGGTTATGGAACTTGACTTTGTTAATCGTATTTGGGATTTGAAAGCATAGTAGGTTGAGCATTGTTACTTTAAGAGTAAATAGGGAGTAAAGTTTGTGATGTGAGTTTGGAGGAAGTCACTTTTAGGATGTTGATACCAATACATAGATTGGTGTTGTCTTTTGATGTTTGTTGGGCATGAGTATAGCTTTGTTAGTAGTTTTAATCTTGTCTTTGTGGAAGTCGTTTGTGGATGTCTAATGATTTGGAGTGTTGAATCACAAGTGTGGTGAAGTACTTTGTTTCGTAGAATAGCTTAGAAGTAAAGTGGCGTAGGTTGATTTAGGAAATCCTTGGAAGTAATGTGGTTGCAAGACTATATTTTTTTAGGGAAATTTGAGGAACCTTTTCCGGGAATTTAAGGCTTGGAATTAGGATCTTTGATTGAGGATTTTACCATGTTGGGAGACTAGTTGACGCTAGTTAGATGTAGGTTGAGATGGTAGCTTTTATCTTGAGAGTTATGCGAGATAATTGAGGGACCGAGTAGGATGACATTGTTATTTGAGATTAGAGTATGTGGCGTTTCCTTGTTATCTAATTTTCCTTTCTCTTTGACCATAAGCTTTACTGTTCATACCACTCTTCCTCGTTTCGTGGTGCTCCTCCTTTGAGATTGATGCTAGTGACCTATAAAACTCTATGTTCTTGTACCTCCTTGTTGACCTTACCGTGACTTTTTAAACTTAAAAGTTCGTCATAGTCCTTTTGTTGGTTAAGTTTAGGTTCCTTAGCGTGCTTTGTAATTATGATGTCTAAGTTGCATTTCATTTTGTGGAATTTCTAACCAATTTGAGTTACCAGTTTGGGTTCATTGTTAAAAATTTGTGTTACTTTGGCAAAACTTTTCTTAGTTTAAAGGTTTGAAAATGAAAGTTTGCTTTCAATTTGGTGGATTCATAGAAAAATTTGATTCTTTGTCCAAGTTTAATATTACATTTTCAAAAACTTGACTTCTTTTAGAGTTTGAAGATGGATATTTTACTTTCAATCTAGCTTTTGCAAAAGAAAATTTAAGTGGATTATCATTTTAATTTGGTTTTGACGTTGATGGGACGTTAGGACTCGTTATTAAAGATGTCTAATAACTTGTCCTACGCTTATCAGCGAATGTTCGTTTTGAGCTTCTCTTTGACTTGGAAAGTTAGCGCTCTTGTGTGCACGACAAGAGCAATTTCGTTCCAGGGAAGGAGACTCATACTTTTGAAAACTCTCCATAAATATTTTTGGAAGAATTTTGATTTTGAATTTCTGCAAGTGATTTGGTAATTGACGTTGTCTTTGATTTTGAATGTTGATGTTCTTGAATGCGCAATGAGAACACTACCGTTCTTTGACAAGAAACTTTCACGTTTGGAAGATTATTCTTAAAACTTTTAAAGGAATTCTAATTTTTATGATGTCAAACCTTGTAGATATTTTGGTTGTTAATTTCGAAAAATCCGACTTTATCTTTATAACTGTTCGTTTCTGCTTTCAAGTTTCGAGGACGAAACTTTTTAAAAGGTGGGACGATTGTAACACCCGCTCTTTTGTATAATGGCTTTAAAATATTTAAAATTGCTTAATTTAATTAATTATATTTTTAAAGCCTAATTTATATAAAAATATATTTTTAGTCGGATAGTAATAATAATGATAATAATAACAATAATAATTTCCGTCTTAAGTTATAGTAGACTTGAGACGTATTTCCATCTAGTAAAAGACCGTCACATTTCTCTTTTGAGTCTACGTTATTTATGGACCAATCAAAAGCCAACAACACCACACTCACTTTAAACTTTATACTTTAAACAATCATTTTTTCCATCAAACAACAAATTTCATGTGCCTCCTTGCTCCTTCAATTCGTACGACATCAACAACAAACACAAAACCATGAAACTCCTTTAAACTTCCATCTTAAACCTTAGGTTTCTCCTTCGTTTCTTGACGATTTTAGCTAATTCTTGCGCCATTCTCTTCCCCTTTTCCATCCTCCATCTTTCTAGGTAAGAAAGTTACACCCTTGTTGAGGATTCGAAAATTGTTGTCTTAAGACAAACACGACTTCTAGCTTAAACAACTCGTTTTCTTGCTTCTAGGTTAAGAATTTGAAGACCCGGAGAGAGACTCTTACATTTTGGACCACTCACTTGAGGATTGAAGAGCAAACGAGGTAACGGTGATAGGTTACTCGACAAAATGTCAAAATTACTTGTTATCATGTCGTTTTGTGTGCTAAATTTGTGTGTTGGATGCTTAGTTGTGATAAAGTTTCATTCTTTATGAGATTTTCGTATTATTTTCGTATGAAAATGGTAGTTTAGTTGTTTAAATTTCATCTTGTTCATGTCTTACAAGTTGTCTTAAAATGACTCGATTTTGGACTGTTTTGGGCGCGTAAATATGGTGTTTGTGGTGCTGTTTTTAGGACGGATATGTGGTGGTTTATGGGCTGTGTTGGGGATGACACGGCCGCTGGATGTGGGAAGTCGAGTGGTGGCTTGTTCACGGCCTATTTTAGGCCTGCAACGGGGCAGCTCATGGCTGCAATTGGCCTGATTTTGGCAGGTTGCATTGGTTCTGTTTTGGCGGGTTTCTGCACGTCGTACATGGTTTGTTGTGGGCAAGTGGGCAACCTTGTGCAAGGTGTTATAGGACTGTTTGTAGACGAAACTAGGGCTGTTTTGGGACGTTTTATTGCAGGGTTTTGGGATTGTTTTGGACAGCCTATTTACGGTAGCATTTAGGCCGAGTTGGGACTGTTTTTAACATGTTTGAGCTGAGAAATTATGGTGCTAGAAATGTTGGTTGAATACGTAAATTTTTTACTTCCGTCTCATGTATATAAGTGCGTGCATTTGCCTTGTTATTTTCATGTTAATATTGTAATTTGGATAAGTTGTTATAGTTGTATGTTAGATCCGTCTTTTGGGGTGATGTTGGCCACGGCTAGGCTGCCTGTGGGGCTGGGTAGTGGGCCACGGTGGCTGGGCTAGAGTGGTGGTCACGGCTTTGGGTGGTGTCGCACGACTAAGTGCAGGCCCCTTTTTTTCCTTCTCCTTTGTTCTATGCATTTTAATGTCTATTAAAGCTATTAACATGCCTCGTGTTTCTTGAGTTACCCATTTATCGTAGTATACACTCATGTATGATTTACATTTGGGTTATTTCAATTTCATCTCATGTTTTTCATAATGCAAATTGTTCATTTCCAATTATATACATTTTATTCAAGTGACAAGTATTTAAGAAATGGGTTACTTATTCATGTTTATGAGTATAAATTGGCATGAAATATCTTACTTGGGTTATTGTTTGCTAATTACATTTGTTCTTCTTATTCCAAGTTGAATCATGCCATTTTAGATATTTATTTGGTAATTGAAAGGCTACTCGTATACCTATAAAAAATAACCAACTGGCTCTAACTAATATAGCTAGGGAAGTCGGGTCGATCTCCACAGGGAGATGGGAAAATGTCAACTTTAACTAAGTCCGTCACGGTAACCAATTTGGGGATTTGAATTTATTTGTTGTAAACTAATAAGATTAAGGAAGAGGGGAAAGGCAAGAGAATAAGGATTAAGCAAATAAGGAGAAAATAGCTAAGACAGTCGGTTCACCATGATCATTCAGTCAAGCAATCTAGTTCTCAGGTCAATGCAAGTATGGTCTATGGGGCAGTGAATATCTCCTTCCGGTCTCAATTTGCCCTAAAGCACAAATAGCTTAGCTTCCGCCCTCACTACAGTGCCCTAATGTTCGCTACGAGTCTCACCCTTTCCAACCTTCCTGTCCAAGTCAAGGTTTACTACGATTAAATGACTAGTTGCATCGACTCAATTAGACAAAAACAATTAAATGTAGCGATTAACAACATAAACTACACAAGCATTAAACCTAATATATTGATTTACAATTCCTTCATAATCATGGATTCCCTAAGTCTTAGCAAAAAGAAATAGCTATGCATTATCATCGGATTAACATTAACCATACATAGACAAGAAGAATTAAACATGATAACAATAAACAAGAGAGATTTGAATAAAGCAATTGCAAAAATAAAAGAAAAGAAGAAGTAATAGCAATAAAAGAGATTAAGAATAAGAATTAGAAGAAAGTATAATACCGATTACAAGGTTCGATCCAAGGGAAGAGTATGAGAGATTCAGAGAGAAGAAGAGAAGAGAAGCGACGTAGTCTGTAGTGTCATTCAGTAGTCGAAAATCATACTACTTACCCTAATAACAAAGCCTAATTACAAAGCCCATAAGAAATAAGGCAAGAAACACGGCTACAGAACAAAACCTCTCGATCGAGAGGAATTAAACCACTCGATCGAGGAACTAAGCAGCAATTCCACTCGATCGAATGGAAAAACCGTTCGATCGAGGACTTCTTATAATGGCCTTCTCGATCGAGTATGAAAACAACTCAATCGAGTGAAACTCCAAGAGATAAAGCATTCGATCGGCTGAAAAGAGGTCGATCGAGCTATATTAGCACATAAGGCACTTTGACACCTTCCGAACTGAGCTCCGATTCTTTGTTCTCCATAAATGTATGCAAATGGGATGAGTTTAGGCTTGATTTATCTTCTTTCCAGTCCATACCTGCAATATACACAAGACAAACCAAAGTAGACTATTCGGGGGTATTTGTAGCTAGATGCCACGTAAAATAGTACAGAAATGCGTGTAAAAATGAGGTAAAAACCCTTTATAAAATACACGCATCAAATCTCCCCAAACCAAACCTTTGCTTGTCTCCAAGCAAACTATGAAGGCAACTAAGAATAAACAGTGGAACGGGACCAACGCATCAGCTACAAATCATCCACCAAAACTAGTTTAATGCAACAATTAACAAAGTGGCATGTGATAAGTGCAAACGAATTAAATCAATGTTTCAAACTTACTGAACCGTCGACCTTGCAAGACTCAAAGATATCAGACTCTCACGGGTCGCTCGTCACTCAAATTCAAGCACAAGGTGAATATATAAGTGAAAGATAGAAAGAAGTAAAGACGCTCACCTAACTCAACCTATACGAACATGCATGCAGTTTAACATTAATAAAGTCTCTACAACCGTACATATGCATTCCAACCAAACTAATGACCAAGACACATGCCGAGGACTTACATTTGGGTAAGTGAGGTAATGGGTAAGAAGAGGCTAAGATGAATTTGGAAATGTGGAGTTAATAGCCAGGCTAGCAACAACGGATCCAAATTTTGAACTGCATCCCAACTTCGTACTCAATATAATAATACAAAACAGTGCAAATTAGATGCAGTCAACTCACAATACTCCATAAACTTGTCAACTCCCCATAGGATACAAATAATACATGGGAGTAAAAATCATCTATACAATTGTTTCATTTTTCCGCATAAGATTTTTCTTTCTTTTCATATTTCTTTTTCAATTTTTTTTCTATTGCTTTTTTTCTTCTTTTTCACAACATTTTTCTTTTTATTCCCTTCAACTCTTCCACCGATTTCTGAAATCAGATATATAACCAAACTGCAGTAAAGCTTTCCAAACAGCTACTCATCACTAGCTCGGCTAGGGTAGGCAAAATTATAGATTGTAGCTAATAGGACAAAAGGGCAGTTTGGCTATGTGAGGCTCATGGGTAGAATAAAATAAAAGGGAATTGCCTCTCCTAACATGTGTCACCATCCACAGACCGAATGCATATAGGTATTAAGAAGACCAGATTCATACTTATGCAAATTGATGTTACATGCCTTACAGAGGGTACTACTCACATCCTACATGAAACCGGTCATGAATGTCACCAGTTTGTAAAGCTCTAACCTCAGAATGTAGTGTAGCTTGCCAATACATGAGTCAAGTCTATTCGTTCATATAAGAGGGAAACAAAAACTCGTAGATTATACACATATTATGCCAACAATATGTCAAGAATATGCAGGGCAGAGGTAAAGATTCAATGTAGCGTAAAAGTTCAAACGTTCCGACTCAAAATAAACGTGAATTTTTTTGAATTTTATGTGATTTTTTGAATTAAAAACAACGATGCATGCGGAAATAAATAAACGTGCAAACGGAAATACAAAAAAACATGCAGACATGGATATGGATGCATACCTCCCCAAACCAAACCGTACAATTCCCTAATTGTACCAAAAATAGGGAAAGGAATGCAAACTGAGAAAAGGATAACGGGAGGCGGAAAATTTATAAGACGTCATGAAGAGGGACCTCCCCAAACCGACCATGAACATGGGAGGTCATAGGTAGTCCAACAGCAGCTCATCGGATGGAAAATGGCTGCTGGAACAAGGATATGCTCGATCGAACAACTCAGAATAGTTTGATCGAGAGGAATGGCGTCAAAAACACTCGATCGAGAGAATATGTTACTCGATCGAGAGAACGTGATTTGCAGCATTTCGATCGAGGATAGCAGTTGCTCGATCGAGTGTAAATCTTAGCAAAAGTGCTCGATCGAGTAGAAAAACCACTCGATCGTGCTGCTTCACCTGCAAAATGCGTATAAGAAGCATAAGAAATATAAAGGACGCATAGTTTGGCATTAAAGTTCAACATATAGCTAAAGGAAAAGAAATAAGTTCAACAAAAGTACAACAAAACAGTCCGGGTTGCCTCCCGGAAAGCGTAGGTTAAGGAGGTCCCGCACGACCTTTCTGGCATCAATTAACTGGCGCGTCAAGCTCGTCGAAGTAATAGACTTCAACACGATTGTCTGCTTCATTTGCTTCGTGATAGTGCTTCACATATTGCCCATTCATCTTGAACCGATTTCCCTCGGGACCTTCTAGCTCAACGGATCCAAATTTAGTGACAGTTGTCACCGTATAAGGACCACTCCACCTGGACTTCAGCTTGCCAGGAAATAATCGCAGTCAGGCATTAAACAGCAACACCTTCTGCCCGACATGAAATTCCAGAGGTAAAATTCTTTTGTCATGCCATCTCTTCGTCTTCTACTTATAAATGCGCGAGCTATCATAGGCGTTGAGCCTAAACTCCTTTAGTTCATCTAGCTGCAAAAGACGGTTCTGGCCACACAACTTCGGATCAAAGTTAAGTTCACGAATTGCCCACCAAGCTTTACATTCCAACTCAACAGGTAAATGACATGATTTCCCATAAACTAACCGATAAGGTGATGCACCAATCGGTATCTTAAAGGCAGTTCTATAAGCCCATAATGTGTCTTCTAATTTAAGACTCCAGTCCTTCCGTGATTTAGAAAATACTTTAGACAAGATCTCTTTAATCTCGCGATTAGAGACCTCAACCTGACCACTAGTTTGGGGATGATACCCCAAACCACGCCGGTGTTGAACACCAACTTTAGACAGAATGGAAGTTAGTTTATTTTCTTTAAATCGCATTCCCCCCATCACTAATGACGACCCTAGGGACACCAAATCGGGGAAATATGATCTTTTTAAACATCTTTATCACGGTCTTGGCATCACATTGGGGTGAAGCAATTGCCTCAACCCACTTAGACACATAATCAACAATTACTAAAATATACCTGTTACCTTTACTGGATGGGAACGGTCCTTAAAAATCAATGCCCCAGACATCGAAAACCTCAACCTCTAAGATACCATTTTGTGGCATCTCATGCCTCTTTGAAATATTCCCTGATCGTTGGCAGGCATCACAAGCTGAAACAAAAGCCTTAGCATCAGCAAACAAAGTAGTCCAGTAAAAACCAGACTGAAGTACCTTAGACACGGTGCGCGATGGACCGTGGTGACCACCATAAGAGGATGAGTGACAGCCTTCCAGGACTACTTTGGTCTCCCACTGCATAATATACCGTCTTTAGAGACCGTCTGCACATTCCTTAAACAAATAAGGATCATCCCAGAAATACTGCTTAGCGTTATACAGAAAACGCTTCCTCTACTGATGAGAAAGGTCAGGTGGCAGCTTGCCACTGACAACATAATTAGTTATATCTGCATTGCAAGGTTCTTGATTAATAATAGAAGACAATACAGCAAATAAAGAATCATCAAGAAAAGAATTATCGATAGATAAAGAATCTTCTCCCTCTTGTTGTGACAGTCTCGATAGATGATCAGCTACAACGTTCTCAGCTCCTTTCTTATCTTTTATCTGCAAATCAAACTTCTGAAGAAGGAGTATCCATCTCAATAGCCATCGTTTAGCCTCCTTCTTAGCAAGGAGGTGCCTCAATGGTGCATGGTCAGTAAAAACAGTAACTTCTGACCCAATTAAATAAGAACGAAATTTCTCTAAGGCATAAACCACAGCTAGCAGCTCTTTTTCAGTAGTGGTGTACTTCAGTTGAGCCTCATCCAGAGTTCGACTCGCATAGTAAATTGCATTTAAAGCTTTGTCTTTCCTTTGGCCTAGCACCGCTCCTAGTGCATAGTCACTGGCATCACACATTATCTCAAACAGCAAATCCCAGTCGGGAGGCTGTATGATTGGCGTAGATACCAAAGCCTGCTTTAACCTGTTAAAAGCAGAAAGACACTCATCAGTAAATAAAAAAGGGGTATCCTTAAGTAGCAGTTGTGTAAGTGGTTTAGCAATATTTGAAAAATCCTTGATAAACCGGCGATAAAAGCCAGCGTGACCAACGAAACTCTTCACTCCTTTAACATTAACAGGAGGAGGTAATTGCTGAATCACTTCCACTTTTGCTTTATCAACTTCTATTCCCCTGTCAGAAACTAAGTGCCCTAAGACAACTCCCTCGTTGACCATGAAATGTCACTTTCCCCAGTTAAGCACAAGATTAACCTCAATGCAGCACTGCAACACTTTATCAAGGTTAGACAGACAGTTAGAAAAATCACTTCCTTAAACACTGAAATCGTCCATGAAAACTTCCATAATAAACTCAATGTACTCTCATAATATCCCCATCATGCACCTTTGAAAGGTAGCAGGGGCATTACATAAACCAAAGGGCATTCTGCGATAAGCAAACACGCTCTGAGGACAAGTAAAAGTAGTCTTAGTTTGATCATCTGGGTGAATAACGATCTGAAAGAACCTTGAGTACCCATCCAAATAGCAGAAAAACTTTTGAGAAGCTAACCTTTCTACCATCTGATCAATAAAAGGAAGGGGAAAGTGATCTTTCTTGGTGGCGGCATTCAGCTGTCTGTAGTCTATACACATCCGCCAGCCAGTTACTACTCTAGTAGGTATTAACTCATTTTTATCATTCCTGACCACAGTAGTCCCTCCTTTCTTAGGAACTACCTGCACTGGACTCACCCACTTAGAATGACCAACAGAATAGATAATACATGCGTCAAGCAGCTTCATTACCTCAGCCATCACATCATCTTGCATCTTTTGGTTCAGCCGGCGCTGACCCTGTCTTCAAGGTTTGTGATCTTCCTCCAGCTTTATCCTGTGCATACAAATATCGGGACTAATCCCCTTGATATCATCCAAAGAATAACCCATAGCTTTCCTGTTTTTCTTAAGCATATCTAACAAAGCAGTCAGCTAATCATCATCAAGTTTAGTACTAACAATAACTGGATATTGCTCAGTATCATCTAAGAAAACATATTTTAGATGAGAGGGAAGAGGCTTACGCTCGGGTACCTTTACCTCTATGGAGCAAAGAGTACTGGTCATTTGTTCCACTTGCTCTCCCTCAGCGTCGGTGAGTTCACGCTAATCTAAAGCAGCTTCAAGCAAATCCAACACAGCGTCATTGTTATCTGGGTTATCTACACACTCATCCAAAAGCATAAGAGCTTCTAGTGGGTCCTTTATAAAAGAACCCGACCATAAGTCATAGACAGACTCGTCAACAATATCAACAGAATAACATGTATCCTCTATCATTGGCCGAGCCAAAGTGCCAGGCAGATTGAAAGTAATTGCGTCATCCCCTACTGCAAGAGTCAAACGCCCTTGTTCGACATCAATAATGGCCCCGGCTGTACATAGGAACGGTCTTCCTAATATAATTGGGGTCCGGGTGTCCTCAGCTATATCTAAAACAATAAAATCCACTGGTATAAAGAACTTTCCTATTTTCACAGGCATGTCCTCTAAGACACCCAAGGGTCGTCTTACGGATCTATCAGCCATCTGTAATGTAATATTAGTCATTTTAAGGTGACCCATTTTTAATTTCTTGCAGACAGACAGAGGCATGACACTAACACTAGCTCCTAAATCACAAAGAACCTTATCTATTACTTAATTGCCTATAACACACGTAATAGAGAAACTACCCGGGTCTTTCATTTTAGGTGGAGCCTTATTTAAAAGTAAATTACTAGACTCTTCCATAAAATAAACAGTCTCAAATTCACTTAGCTCTCTCTTACGCGTCACAATATCTTTCATAAATTTAGCGTAAGTAGGTACCTGGGTAATAAATTTGGTAAAGGGGACAGTTACCTGGAGGTTCATGACAACGTCCACAAACTTACCATACTGTCGCTTGACAGGGCTGTCGTATACCTATCAAAAATAACTAACTAAACTAACTATATAGCTAGGGAAGTCAGGTCGATCTCCTCAGGGAGGCAAGCTATCTGTAACAGTCCGTCTATTTGGTCACAAATGAGGGGGGTCTGTAATTGGTTTTCTAAACTAAAAGATTTAAAAGGAAGAGAAGCAAGGAAAGAGCATTAAAGACAGAAAATAAGAATAAACTATCAATAGAGAGGGAACATGTCAGGATTTCGATTCACTACGGTAGTCCAGTGACTCAACTCTAAACAACTTAAATAAATTACTGCGAGACGGATATGGAAAGGTCCTTCCGATCCACTTTCTACCCTAGATTCCCACTAACTTAACTTCCGTCCTCGTCAGGGTAGTTTACTGTTCATAGCAGGCCTATTTAGTCCAATCTTCCGATCCAGGATTAAATTTAACCAGATTAAAAGGGTGACTCAGAAGCGTGCACTCAACTAAGTCGGTAAATACAGTTATATTGCTATGGGGACAGAGTCTCACAACTAATTCATCTAACCTACTTACTATATCGTCGCATTTCTACCGTAGATCCCCTAATCCTAACATGAAATAAATTAGCTACTCATGCTATTAATATTGACAAAACTAATAACAAAGAATAAACCAACATTAAACATAATGAAACAATAATTAATTAAATAAAAGATATTAGGGCAGAAAATTAAAGGAACAAAACAGTAATTAAGATGAATAAATGAAGGATTAAGATTAAAATAGAGTAAGGGATTACAATCGTAATAATCCGGCGTAAAGAACAAATGAATCCGAGCGAGAAAATCCGAAAGCAAAAGTTACAGTGAAAGAGAGAAAGCAACGTAGTGTTTACAGTGAAAGATGAATGATAAGATCAAAAACTGAATGCTAATGACCTAGTTATTATGCGTTTAAATAGAAAATTACTAAGTCCATAAATTAAAAACAAGTTCACGGACTAATTAAAGCCCATGAAAGATAAAACCACTCGATCGAGCAGTCTGAAACAGCTCGATCGAGTACTTCTCCAAGTAATCTACTCGATCGAGTAGAATTGTTGCTCGATCGAGTAACTCCTAATTCCAGCACTTTTTGATCGAGTAAAATACTACTCGATCGACCATTTCCAGCCATAGAAACCACTCGATCGACCAATAAAACAGCTCGATCGAGTATTCTTCCTCCAAAACAGCTCAAACTCATGACCCACTGCTCCGTAGACCGTTCCTTGACCCATCCCAATGCAAGATCTCACTCTGAAAATCCCGTATCCTCAAAATGCATGTAAAAAGGGACGAAAATGGTACGATTCCACTACTTTTATGTTCATTCCTACAAAACGGACAAAACGAACCAAAGTAGACAATTCGAGGCAAAATGCAATATAAACAGTACGAAAGTACATAGAAATACGTGCTAAAATAGGCTAAAAAGACTATACAAAATGCACGCATCAAATCTCCCCAAACCGAACCTTTACTCATCCTCGAGTAAACTAAAATGCAACTAATGGAACGGAAATAAAAACTCAGAGCTAGCTTGACTTGTCTACTTGAACCAATTTAATGCAACAAAAATTAACAGTTATAGCTAAGCAGTCAATACGCAAATGAGTTATAAGCTGTTCAGAAATATAGCTAACCTATCGACCTTGCAAGACCAACAAAATCGGACACTCACGTGGTCACTCTTCTCTCATGAAGCAAAGGGTGAATATTATATGGAAAAGAGAGAAAGAGAAGCAGTCACTCACCTAACTGCGACCTACATAGCATGTATGAAACAAAAATGAAAGACGATTCAAGTACTAATGCACATAATCCAACCAATAATGTCCGTCACAGCCGACGGCTTACAAATGATATGGGAATAGTGAGGGTCAGGTGAGAAAAGGTAAAACAACTTATGGTAATGTGGAGGTAAAAGCGTCAAGCTAGTTCCTAACAGGACCATATAAGACCGTCCGAATCTCAATCGACTGAAAAAAATAAAGTACAAGTGCCCTTCATTTGGCACACAACTCACCACCCATTTACACTATCTCCTCAAAAATATGGAATAAAACGGAGGAGTGAAACCGTCACAATATAAAAGTGAACACAGACGGACTCAAAATCAAACCAGCTCAAAAAATTTCAACTTTCATACTTCCTGCTTTTCACGTGATTTTTCTGATTTTTTTTTATTCATTTTTTTTCTTTTTCTCTTTTCACGTTTTTCTTTTTTTTTTTCAATTTCAATTCTTTTTTTTTCTTTTTCTCCTTTCTTTATTTACAGCAACTCCAATCAAAATAATACGGGCCAAACTGCAGACGGAAAAATATACCACAAAAGACAAACTAAACTAGCTTGACTAGGCAGGCTCAGTTTGGGATATAGCTAGTGGGTCAAAAAGGCAAGTTTTGACTTAAGTGGAGCTCAATGGGTGAAAAATATAAGAAAAGGGAAAAATCTGCAAGCACCTCCCTGCATGTGACACCGACCACGAACCCGAATGTGTGCATTTTAATAAGAAATCGAATGTCATAAAAGTGCAAAAATGATAAACATGCTATGCAAGGAGTACTACTCTCAATTCCTAATGAACTGGTCAAGAATGTCACTAGTTATGGGCTTTAAAACTCAGAAATTATAAGTAGCTTGCCGATTTATCAGGTCAAGTCTAAACAGTCAGCTATATTTGAACAAAAACTCGTAGACTATGCGTATGACAAAGCTAATAACCGTCAATAAAAGTGCAAGGCTCAAGTAAAATGACAAGTTAAAATGCAGTATCATCATGGAAATCAACCGTTCCGACTTAACCTATATGCAAAAGTAAACGTTAATATTTTTTTGAATTTATCTGAAAAAATTTTAATTTTTATTTTGGTTTTTTTTGGATTTTAATGAAATAAATAAATACAAATGCAAGCTGAAAAATAGAAACATGAATGCAAAACAAATGCAAATGCAGACTCAAAAGGATGCAATACCCTCCCCAAACCAAAACGGACAACGCCCTCGTTGTCCTCCAGCATACACCAGCAGATATATACAGGGGAACGGGAATATACAACCAATAAAGAATGAAAAATAATAAATTAAAAAGGAGATAAAATAAATAAAAGAGCGAGAATAGACATACAAAACACGAACTTCCCCAAACCAACCTGAAAACTGGGGAAGTGAGTAGACCAGCAGCTACTCGTCAGTCTCCTCCGTCACGTCCTCCACCGTCACGGTGTAGTCCGGGTCCACCGCCTGCTCTCTCCTCCTCCTCCTCTACTCAGCTCGAGCTCTCTCCGCTGCCGTCGTTGGGTCCTCGTCCTCCTCCTCCTCCTCCTCACTAGCAGACTCCGGGTACCCCTCATCTGGGAACCGGTAGAAGGAAAGGTGTGGCCAACCCTCTGGGATGGGACGGTGTCGTCTCATGTGATACTCGTATAGAGGGAACAAAGTCAAAGCTATGTCCCGCTCCATTCGAGCCAGTCTCTCTGCAATCTCAATCAATAAACCGTCACGGCGCCCTTGGTCCATGACCGAGGACGCCTCAAAGGGTGGAGGAGGTACAAAATTAGTCGGTAGGACCGGCTGTGTCTGTGTCTGGTCAGCAGGCGCGGGAGCAGGAGTAGGAGTTGGGATCGGGGTAGGTGTGGTCGTGGAAGTCTGGTCTCCCGTGGAAGGTGCGGATCCCTCTTCGGTCTCAAGTCTATGCCACTTCTTAGCGGCAGGTAAGGTAGTAGGTGGGCGGATCGGTAGGTGGTACTCGGGTAAAGGTTGTGGCCGGGCGCCCCGTGCAACAGTAGGCAAATGGGCTAGACGGGGGAGAGTGGTGCCAGGTAGGTCCACGGACAAGGAACCCTCTATCTTCCAAGTCCGGTAGTCAGAAGTCAGCCAGATCTGAGAGTGCATAGATGCTAGGCTCAGGTACCTATCTCCCTCGATGTACGGTAGGTCACGAGGCAAGGCCTGGAGGAGAGAGCGGGCAAGAATGGTGGCTATGACACCGCTGACGATAGTGCCCGTGATCTTCTCTCCCTGAGCCTGGAAGTACTGGGCGGTCAAGTAGGTGATGTTGAGGGTAAAGGGACCCTCGCAGTCGATGTTCAGGTAATCGCCTAAGATGGAGAGCTCGTTGTTGTTGATGTTGTTTGGCTCCTTCCGGCCAAAAATAGTGCTCCCCATCAGTCTAAGAAAGTAACGAGCAGGGGGAAGGTGGACCTGAGCGAGCTTTCACTCGGGAAAGGTGGTCTGGGCCAAGGTCCGCCAAAGCTGACGAATGACCTTCCTAGGGGCAACAGTGGCTCTCGTAAAGGAAAGTCCGAGTCTAGTACCAAACTCCTCCAATGTCATCGAAAAAGTATGGTTGAACAACCGGAAAGACACAGAAAGGCTAGTGGGGGCAGCGTCGTGTGCCCCGGGGGAGAAGGTGAAGGAGCTGAAGAACTCAAGACTCAACTCCCGAAAGGTATGGCCACTCATAGTGATGAGTCCGGCCATCCCTGTGCCCCGTAAAAGCTCAGAAACAGGCTCATAGAAACCGAGCCTCTCAAGTAACGTACGGCAAAGAAAACGCGTAGGGAGAAACTCGCAGTCAACTAAGTTATAAAATCTAGTACGATGTACACCATTAACAAAAATTACTTGCGGGAACTCGGGGTGGGAGTCGAGGGTGTCGTCTACTCGAATCGTAACACGGCCAGCAGCAGGTGTAGCACGACCACGACCGTGGCCCCTAGAACCTGAAGTAGAAGACCGTCCACTGACGGTACGAGGAACTAGAGCCGCTCTGAAAGCAGCTGCGGCTGCAGGTGGAAGTGAAGCTGCAACAGTGGACGCAGAGACCGCCACTGAGGAAGAAAGGCTAGCAGCAGTGGGTGAAACGGAGCTAGCAGTAGTGCTAGCAGGTGTAAAAATAGTACCAGTAGCAGAAACTAAGAACACAGGGGTACTGCTAGGTGCGAAGACGTAGTAGCAGCAGGGACTACCGTCTCAGACAGAGACAAGGACGGACTGGCAGCGGAGCTCATAGAAGGCATGGAGCTAGGATCCATCCTAGTCAAATAAGGCAGGGGAAACTGATAAGAAAACAGCGTGAAAACAGCAGAGAATTTTCCCTAAACAGTCAAAGTTTTCGACTGGCAGCCCTAATTCCCACAATTTCCTCAAAAAATTCGAATAAGATGGATAGACAGCGATAATGTAAGGGTCGCAGATGACAAATGCAGCAAACTAAGCAACAATTGAAGCAAATTACGCATATGGCAGCAGGAAAAATCTAATTCACAGTCGAGAATTTCAACTGAAATTAACCATAATCGCAAATTTCCCATAAAATTCGAATTAAGCATGTAAAAATCGATGAGGTGAGGGAATTAATCATCAAGTAGGGTAAATTAAGCATAAGAACACAATGATAGTCGAAAAAATTCGACCGAGGATGAAAACCGAACCTTAATTCCTAATTTACTTCATAAAAACAAAATTAATGAAATTAAAATGCAAAAAAGTATTGGAATTACTTACTTGATGATAAGGAACCTACAAAGAGCAATTAATCGATAATCAACAAACAAATTGGGCGATTTTTGATCGAAAAACCGCGAAACCCTAAAACCTCTAATTGACCGTGTAAAACAGCGAGAATCAAAGGGGAAATAGAGGGCAAATGACGATTAATTAGCAATAAACAAAATGTAGGTGGTGGATTTGGTAAATGGGCAAGAAAAATGGAGGATTTGGGGTTTTTTTTATCGCAAACAATGGGGGTAGTCGAATTAATGATGAAGAAAATGAATTAAGAGTAAAAAGGGAGGAAGTTAAGGAGACTCCCTACGCGTCATTTCCATAATCACTCGATCGAGTGGTTTAAACTACTCGATCGAGAACTTCTTGTATGCATCCACTCGATCGAGTAATCCCCTTTTCAGCTTTTGTCGATCGAGCAGTATGGAATCATTCGATCGAACAAATTTCGCTCGATTGGGTACAAAAGTACTCGATCGAGCTCTTTTCCTCGGGTAAGCCTTTGAATTTGCGTATAATTCCCCAAACCTGCATAAAAACACTCACAAAAATATCCCAAAATACCAAATATGAATAGTAACAGTCTATAGTCTTCTAATCTATGCTAAAAAATGTCTAAACTCTAATTGTCCTAATTAAAAGCAATAAACAAATCCAAAAGAAATTAAAAATTGTTTTTACAATTTGTTACACGGGGCATTTCCCCGCTCACTTCTAAAAGCAATTCAATAGCCCCTCGGAGGTCTTCTGACTGGAGGACGTCACCTCAGCAACATTAATCGTCCTCTTTAATTTCCATGACCTTGAACTTGAATCTATAGGAGGAGAATAGTTGACGTCCACATACGCGCGAACTTTTCTCGTCCTTACTCCTTTTCTCACCATCTTTAACATCATCGCTCCCACTTTGACTGACATTAATCGCACAATAACCATTGACAGCTCCTTCATTATTTTCATCTGTACCTGCAGCAAGGATAACAGACGAACTTTCCTCCTTTTTGCTCTCAAACTGAGGCGGAGGGGTCACGATAGCAGCACAATATTCCAAATCATCATTTGGAGTGTCAATAGGAGGGTCAGTAGAAGAGAGGGCATTGCAAGGCTGAGCTTGCATGGGAGCCCTTCGGTACATAGAGTGATGGAATATCAATTCCTCGTCCCCAACCTGTAAAGTCAATCTCTTGCCCCCGACGTCTATCACTGCACGAGCAGTGAATAAAAATGGTCTCCCTAATATAATAGGGGTATGGGTATCTTCGGGGATGTCAAGTACAACGAAGTCAACGGGAATAAAGAACCTCCCGATCTTAACATGTATGTCTTCTATGCCACCTAGTGGCCGTGATATACTATGATCGGCCATCTGAACAGTCATATTTGTGCAATTAAACTTGGTCAAACCAAGTCTCTTAGCCAGAGACAGCGGTAAGACACTCACGCTAGCACCAAGATCGCATAACGCGTTATCAATCAAGTGGTTACCAATATGACACGGAATCAAAAAACTACCCGGGTCTGACTGTTTGGGAGGTAACTTATTCTGAACTAGGGCCGTCCCTACCTCGGTCAAAGCTACCGTCTCATGGTCGTTAATGTGCCTCTTACGTGATATAATTTCTTTCATAAATTTAAGGTAGGAGGGTACCTGTGTCAGCAATTCGGCGAATGGCACAGTGACATGCAAGATTTTCATGAAGTTCGGCAAAATTGCCGAATTGTTGATTAGCCTTAGTACTTTGCAAACGCCTCGGGAAGGGCACCGTGATGGGTATCTCGAGCCCTTTGTTCCTCTCTTCCAATGTATCAGCCGGATCAAGCTCTAAATCCTTCGATCGAGACTTCTTTCCTCTCGAACGAGGTCTTTCAGGCGATGTTTCACTAGATCTAGCACTAGCAGGCTCTCGATCAAGGTCTTCTTTGTCAGCAGCACTCGATCGAGCAAAAATATCACTCGATCGAATAGAATCTTCAACAAAATCATTCGATCGAGCAGTTTTATTTACTCGATCGAGCTCTTCTTTTTCCTGTTCACTCGATCGAGCAAAAATTCCACTTGATCGAGTCCTTTCTTCAGCATTTTTACTCGATCGACCCCCAGAAATTAGTCGATCGAGTACTTTCTTTGTCGTCAGCTCTTTTTCTTCAACGAAACACTCGTTCATCGCCATAATTACCTTCCTCGGGTCTGATTTCAGCAATTCCAGTCCCTCATATGAACGACCGCTCCTCAAATTAATTAAATTTACCGTTTCATGTGGATTTTTATCAGCTTGTGACGGTAAATAACCCTGCTTCCTCGTTGATTGGTTCACGGCTAACTGGGCAACTTGAGTTTCAAGTGACTTGATGGATGAATCTCTCTGTTGGTCACTTAGTTGCCATTGCTTTGTCAAAGACTGCAGCATTGTCTTCAACTCAGATAGCTCGCTCACCCCACCTGAGGATGATGCACCTTGATTAGGTGTAAGAAAGAAAGGAGGCTTCGGAAAGCCTTATTGAGCCTTATGAGGAGGGATGTAACACCCCCATACTCCAAGTGCCTTACCAGGACCACCCAGGTATAAGGATGTTAACATCTCGGTTACCCGAGGCAATGATAATCAAATAAACAATAATGAAACAACGTTTAAATAGAAATACTTTAGTGAAATTTTACAATCCAAAAACCAAACCAAAATACGTATACATGTTCTCAAACCAACTGTCTACTGATCTAACTGAAATGTTTATGAAAACTACTAAGCTACGGGTAGACTTCTATCATCGACTGGCACATCCCAAATATCCCAAGACTCAACTCATACCTGCTCAATATCTGCTCACCATCCCCGAATGGATCACCGCAGGTTTTAAAACAATAAACCGGGGTTAGTACTATTCACACAATTTATATAACCAATAATACAGTAATCAAGACAGCTCAAGCAGTCACACACAATCACCCACTCCAATCAATCTTCGTCACCGATCGTCCACCGGACCAGCCCTACCAAAGGGGGGACCGCACCACCCACCAAATCCCCGCTCATCATACCGAGCGATAACCTTGTCCCATTAATGTGCACATCCCCTTCCGTGGCGGGTTCCACGAAGGGCGAAACTAGGGCGTGAAGCCACTCCCGCAAGTGACTCCACTCAGCCGAGAACGCATCTCGAGAACCAGAGACAAACAATCAAAGAATCACAATACAACATCAACAACAATCAATCAATCAACAATCACTAACTACAGCACAATCACCACACATTATGTAATTAATACCGAGTAGGAAACCCTACCGAAAGCACAACAATCGGGACGATCTCACAGCTGATATCAAAACGCTTCCTCTACGAATCCTCCTCCTAATATACAAACACATAATCACTACCAATCATACAAAAAACAAAACCCCCAAATCCCCAAATTAGGGTTTAACCAACTTTAAAGAAACATCATAAAAATGGTATATAGGTCTTACCCTCGACGTAAGGATCACAACGGTATAAAGAAAGGTGAAATCTGACCTTCCAAGCTCCGGGATTTGCCAACAATGCGATTAAAGCGAATGACGTAGTTTGATTTCTCTTCTCAAAGTGATTAGGTTTTAAAAAGTGTTTTAAGAACAATGACGGAAGTATTATATACTCTAATCGCATTATTAACAAAACCCGAGAAATCATCCCCCATAAACCGGCTACTCGATCGAGTAGCTAAGGTACTCGATCGAGTGCCCCCTTACTCGATCGAGTATCCACGTTACTCGGTCGAGTACCCAACAGGTCAGAAACTATTTTAATCTGCAACTCGCCCTTACTCGACAGAGTAAGGCCTACTCGATAGAGTACCCAGAGACTCATAAATATGTAGTATTACAAGGGACAAATGGTTGTTGCTGCTGCGAAGGAGGGGTAGGATTGAGCACATTTTGACTTGTCCACCTCAAATTGGGATGGACTGCCCCTTGGTTATTATAATAGGAAACCCCTCCTTGCCTGTATTGTTGAAAAGTAAGGGCATGTTCCTTCTCTGTAAGACAGCCAACAGCAGTGTGACTGTCGTTGCTCCCACACCTCTCACATGTGATGGTCTACCCTCTAGTAAGCAAATGGACCGTCTGAGGCTCCCCAGCAAAATGCAACTCCAACTTATTAAACCTAGCATTCATGGCTTCCAGCTGAGCCACAACTTGCTTATCGATTGCATGAACTGTTCTAATACCATCCCTCGGGTTCCCATACTCAGCACAGTGGGTCGCCATCTCTTCAATAAGGGCCCATCCCTTATCATCGTCAGTGTTCTTTTTTAATCTTCCGTTGGATGATGCATCAAGTATGGCTCTGTGATCATCGTACAACCCATTGTAGAACTGATTGGACAGAAACCACGGATCAAAACCATGGTGAGGAAGAGACCTCACCAACCTCTTAAAACGGCACCACGCTTCATAGAAAGTTTCATCAGGTGCCTGCTTGAAACTAGTGATTTTTGCCCTCAGATGATTAGTGCGCTGTGGAGGGAAATATCTCTTATAAAAAGCAAGAGCAAGGGTCTCCCAGTCTGTGACCCCTGCGGCCGTGCGGTCCAAATCAGTCAGCCACTTCCTGGCGTAGTCGGTCAAAGAAAAAGGAAATAGCACCTCCTTAATCTTGTCTTGAGTTACCCCCTTTGTGGCGGGGATAGAAGAACAGTAGTCCGTAAAGACCTCCATATGCTTCCTCGGGTCTTCACCTGCCACACCTCTAAAGAGATTTCTCTCCACCGGATTTATATAGGACGGACGAATTCAAAAGTATTTCCATCCTCAGTCTGGAGATTGAAACCTTTGGGAATAGAAGATGCTTTAGGCTCCAAATGACTTGCAATATTCGGCATATTTACTGGTTGGTTTACAGAACTAAAAGTGTCTTCTTCAAAAGACGAGTTTTCTGTAAATAGGAAATGCTGAAGTTCGGGTTCGAAAGTACTCAAGTCTTCCTTTCGTGATTCTCTTTGCTGACGGAGTCTATGCCTGAACAGTCTCTCTGGCTCAGAATCAGCTGAAACTAACTCCAACCTATGTGACCTGGGCATACACAATACTGAAAGAAAATGAATAACAACTGCCTCAAGGAATAAAAATTCCCTGTGACGGATAAAATAAACGAAACAAAGACAGATAGGGCAATTGCCTCCCCGGTAACGGCGCCAAAATTTGACAGGGCTGTTGAATACCTATCAAAAATAACCAACTAAACTTACTATATAGCTAGGGAAGTTAGGTCGATCTCCTCAGGGAGGCAAGATATCTGTAAGAGTCTGTCTATTTGGTCACAAATGGGGGGGGGTGTCTGTAATTGGTTTCTAAACTAAAAGATTTAAAAGGAAGAGAAGCAAGGAAAGAGCAATAAAGACAAAAAATGAGAATAAACTATCAATAGAGAGGGAACATGTCAGGATTTCGGTTCACTACGTTAGTCCAGTGACTCAACTGTAAACAACTTAGATAAATTACTGCGAGACGGATATGGAAAGGTCCTTCCGGTCTACTTTATACCCTAGATTCCAACTAACTTAACTTCCGTCCTCGTCAGGGTAGTCTACTGTTCATAGCAGGCCTATTTAGTCTAATATTCCGATCCAGGATTAAATTTAACCAGATTAAAAGGGTGACTCAGAAGTGTGCACTCAACTAAGTCGGTAAATACAGTTAAATTGCTATGGGAACAGAGTCTCATAATTAATTCATCTAACCTATTTACTATATCGTCACATTTCTACCGTAGATCCCCTAATCCTAACATGAAACAAATTAGCTACTCATTCTATTACTATTGTCAAAACTAGTAACAAAGAATAAACCAACATTAAACAGAATAAAACAATAATTAAATTGCATAAAAGATATTAGGGCGGAAAATTAAAGGAACAAAACAAGTAATTAAGATGAATAAATGAAAGATTAAGAATAAAAGAGAGTAAGGGATTTTAATCGCAATAATCCGGCGTAAAGAACAACTGAATCCGAGCGAGAAAAACCGAAAGTAAAAGTTACAGTGAAAGAGAGAAAGCAACGTAGTGTTTACAGTGAAAGATGAATGATAAAATCAAAAACTGAATGCTAATGACCTAGTTATTATGCGTTTAAATAGAAAAATTACTAAGTCCATAAGCTAAAAACAAGTTCACGGACTAATTAAATCCCATGAAAGACAAAACCACTCGATTGAGCAGTCTGAAACAGCTCGATCGAGTACTTCTCCAAGTAATCTACTCGATCGAGTAGAATTGTTGCTCGATCGAGTAACTCCTAATTCCAGCACTTTTTGATCGAGTAAAATACTACTCGATCGACCATTTCCAGCCATAGAAACCACTCGATCGACCAATAAAACAGCTCGATCAAGTATTCTTCCTCCGAAACAACTCCAACTCGTGTCCGACTGCTCCGTAGACCGTTCCTTCACGCATCCCAATGCAACATATCACTCTGAAAATCCCGTCTCCTCAATATGCATGTAAAAAGGGACGAAAATGGTACGATTCCACTACTTTTACGTTCATTCCTACAAAATGGACAAAACGGACAAAACGAACCAAAGTAGCCAATTCGGGGCAAAATCCAATATAAATAGTACGAAAGTACATAGAAATACGTGCTAAAATAGGCTAAAAAGACTATACAAAATGCACGTATCATCGCTCAACCTTTGCGTCCTTCAGACGTCTTCACAGCAGGGGAAGATGACACGATAGCGAAATTGGATGGTAAAATAAGATCTCCATGTTGGAGTGTCCCCGACAATAATGCGATCACAATTGTCGATCATGATAATCACATGTTTAAATCTCATTTTTAAGAATACGTAAGGGATGATCCATTATATAGTCAACTGATCAATAATAATCGGTAACGATTGGCTTGCTAGAGTTTGACGTTACTGTCCTGGGACGGTGGTGGTCAGTTGATCCCTTAAGGTCACACATAAAGGATGATGCCCTAATCTGTAAAGTTGATTAATTGTATGACGATACAAGTTGATCAATTCCTTAAAATTGAACAATTCAATTAGTGAGAGAGAATATTGATATCTTATTGTAATGGGATTAAATAAGATTTATTTTAGTAATAAAAATGTTTTATTACTAAAATTGTTTATGGTTTGAGAAACAATAGAGATAAGAATGAATGGTTGATTATAATTACAAGATGTTGTGAATTATAATTATATGACCCATTTTATTTATGTGATCAAGTATCACAAGTCAATTTGTTGTATGTAATTTAATTAATTTATAAAATGATATTTATGTGATAAATATGCATTAAATTAATTAATAACATGTAATATACTACATGTGACATATTGTGTGACAATTGACAAATTGACAAAATAAAATGGTAGTCCATTTTATAAGTGGACCGAAATGTAGAGGGTTAGTGAATGGTGGTGATTTATTTTAATAAGCTAAAATAACACCATCATGACACTACTTACCTAGTCTTACATGCCTAAGGTTTAGATAAGAACAAAAGTAAAAAGGGAAGGACCATATATTGGTCCTCCACCTCCCCAAAACCGTGCTCCCCTATTACACTAGAGAATTTTGTACTCTACTAATTCTCTTGATGCACATTCATTCAATTCACATGCATGCATATTTGATTTATGCTTCATTTCTTCTCATCTCTTAAAAGGTCTTTTCTAAATAGTCTTAGAAAATCATCAAATTGTTCAAATGATTTTACTAATATTATTAGTGTAATATATGAGTATTAGTAATCAATTTTAAGGTAAACTACCAAACAAATATCTAGCACATATTATTTAGTAGATATAAGGGATAATCTTGGGTGCAATCAAGAGGAGTGGCTTCTATACTTGACGTCTTTGGAGGATCATCCTATTACTTATCATAGCTTAAGAACAAGTTAAGGTAGGAGACCTTACTTGTGCCCATAAACCGAAATATTCAATGTAAGAAACCGGTTTTCCTCTACACTTATTTATATGTTTTGCATGCATAAGATGCTTAAGTTTTTATGACTAAAACTTTAAACTAAAATATGTGATATTTAAAATATGATTTCCAACAAGTGGTATCAGAGCTTTATGGTTGTTGCATGCAAGATCGGGATCGTTTTTCCGAGATAATACGATTAACGAATAAAACTTGAAATTTGTGTTTTATGTTGATAAATCACGAAATAACTTTGCATGTTAAAAGTTTCTGGTCCTAAGTGATTTTTAGGACATTTTGGTTTATTTATGGATTTTATTGTTCATTTTATATATTATTGGCATTAAAATGTGATTTTTATGAGAAAAATGTCATTTTTGGACGAAAAATAGCTAGACTTAGAATTTTCCAGTGGTTTTTGGATATGTTTTCACATATATTATATACTGATTTCTTGTAATTTTTCATGATAAAATGAGTTGTTTTGCTCGAAATATGGATTTTTTAAGTTAAAATCGTATTTAAATGGGTAAATAGGTTAATATGAGTTATATTTCGAATCTGGTCATGGAAATTTAGTATGTTGTCACATGCAATTTTACAAGATGTGTGTAAAATATTTGTCTATAATTAAGTCTTTATGCATGATTTATGAATTTTTGATGAAAAATCACATAAATAGTGACTATAATTAGTAATAATGCTAAAACATACTTCATGACTAAAGTAAAAATGTCACATATTGCATTTTATCATATATTTCAGATCTAAAAGTGAAAATTTGATGAATATAATTTTTCTCATATTTTTATGGTCATAATTGTTAAAACCGATAAACCGCAACATTATTTTTCTCGATAAATTTTTGAAATTTTTAACCTAATTTTTGAACATTATGAGTGTCATGGTATTTTTCCAGAATGTTCATGAGTTTAAATTTCAAATTTTGAAATTATATGAAATTTTTATGATTTAATTTGAGGTTTATAGCATAATTTTGTATTTTTGGGTCCATTTATGAACAATATTAAGAAATCAAGTTTAATTATTGTCAAATGTTAGTGGAGACTAATTTTTAGTCCTAAGATGGTGAGGATACTTAACTTGTACATAAATATGAATTTATGTAATTATTGTGATTTTAATAAGTTAAATCACGCAAATCCGTAAAAACCGATTAATATACGATATTGGCTCTTAAAGGCGATTTAGCATAAAATTTGGCATGCTCATACATATTATAATGCTGCATTTTATTTATGATTGTCATATTTTAATTTTATGTAATTTTTGAATTATGTAATTTTACTTAGTATGGCCTTAGTTTTAATTGATATTACCCGAAATGTATGGGAATATCGATTCGATTGTAATTATTGTGATCTCGTATCACCGTTTTGTAATTTAATAGATTTATTTTTATTTTAATTACAAATGTATAATAGGAAATTATGTAATTCATTTTGTAATTTATTTATTCCGGAGTACCTTGAAGACGGTGCCACTCGAGAAGGCGATCCATCAAAGAAAGTGTTGCCTTGAAATGCATGTCAAGACCGAAGTTCAAGGGATCAAAGGAGTTGGTTTCCGAATTTGTAATAGTTTATTAGATTTACTATTTTAGGAAGGCCATACTAGGATTTTATTTATGCTTTGCATTTTATTTATATGTTGCATGCATCGCTAAATCGCCATAACTAAAACATGCATTATCATTTTAAATCGAGTTAATCGACCGTGTCAATTACAATTATCGTAGTTCACCGATTTAGTTCACTTAAAATGTGATAGATAATAAATTGACAGGACCTCTCGCTAAAATAAACAATTGAGACTTAGTCTTACCAAAAATTAGAAACCATGAAAACCTATTTCGTGAGGGAGTGCGCTCGGCCTTACCGGGGTACAAACCTTGCTACGTAGGGGAAGTGGGTGATAAATGTCTACCCACCAAATTTATAAAGATAAGGGTTGTATTCGGCTTTACCGATGCCCAAGTTGATGTAAATTTGGATCATGGACACATTTATTCGAAATTTGGGTTCAACTCAACGAAAGTATTCTCGACGGTTGCCGGATGTGTTTCGGGCTAAAGATAAATATTAATGTAATTTTATCGACCAAGAGTTCTAAAAGTAGAATCGATTAAAGAGTTAATCCACCGAGTTATATTGATGAGGGTTGTATTCGGCTTTACCGATGCCCAAGTTAATATGAATTTGGATCTTGGAATCATTTATCATAGTTGGGTAGAGGTCACTATGTAAATGGTTTACTTGTTGTTTACAAGTATTAATAAAACGATAAATGTTAAGTTTTCCACTATTCCGTTATCATATTGTTCTATTTCTTTACCACAATTCATATACGATATCATTTCGATTTTTGATTCAAATCTCCATTAAAACATCGTAACTAAAGACAAAATTTAAATTTTCTTCTAAAAATCTCGTATTATCCATTGTAAGGATCTCTTGTGAAGAGTATAGATAAAAGTTATTAGTGATCAAAAGGGTTTTTGATTCTTGACTAACATATCTACTTACAATGAATTGTTTCTCATATGCTTAATTGAGTTAAGTACTTTGAAACGTTACATCATTTTGGTAACTAGATTTGTTGGAAATCAAAATTGACCAAAATACCGCAACCACTTCAATGAAAGTTTTAAGACTAAACAAACGAATGAAGAGCAGTCTTCATGAATTTCAATTTTGCTTCTCTTAGCAAAGACTCATTGAAATGAGTGGGAGCATTCTCTTAAACCGTTAAGAAAAGGGTGAGGTTTAAAGAAGTGAAATTAGAATGGAATTGATACAAGGTAATGTTAAAAGTAAAGTTATTGAGAATAACGATACTAAACCTATCAATCCCGACCGATAAAGTTTCCATTGTCTTAATTGTTGGACACCAGAAAGGAAACTACCCCAAATTATTGAAGAATGAGCAAGTTAGTTGTGGGACATCTAATGGGACATTCTTCTTTAAATGTTTCTTTGATTAACATAAATTTTGCTAGTACTACTTCGTCAATATTAGAAACCGAGGTTTTCATCATTGTATTCGATACATATGATGATTATAATATAACGACTAGCATCAAATAATGTCGAGACATAGAGTCATTGTGTAATCAATCTAGTTTAGGGTTTATAATTGTACTTAATTATGACTATTAAGTGCATAAACTCTAAATAAGAATATAAACTTGTTAAGATACAAAAGAGGTTTCACTTTTGTGACCCTATACACCATGATTTGATGTATGGCTAGCCCCATTATCAAGGTAATTATATTCTAAACCAAACTAGAATGACATATCATGTAGATGATGCAAGACTCAAATTGGTAACCCAAGATTAAACCTTAAATTCTGGAATGATGAACGCAAAGAGTTATCGAGTACTCTTGGAACCATTAGATTGTTAATCTTATGGTATATGCGTATCTTGTATTCAAAGCAAGATGTCTCGTGCCTTTTGGTTGAAAAGGAGATCGAGGTTGTAAATCATTGATCCAAAATAGGTTGATCATTTTCTTTTACCAACGATTTAGGTTGACACTAATGTGTTCACTTACTAAGGTAAATAGAGAAATCTTTGAAGAAGTTCAAAGAGTTCCAGGAATCACGATTTAGTCGTGATGGGATTATCAAAGTGAAGACTTTGATATAAGCCAAAGGAAATATGATATAGTATCACAAATTAATCTCTCTTAGCACGCATTATGGGATAATGTGTGGTTGGACAAAGAAATCAAACGCTATTCAATATGGTTTGGACTTCAATTAAATTACTTTGAGTTACTTGATCCTTTTGGGAATTTTATCATTTTGTCTAAATTATTTTTCCACTAAATCTAAAACGAATCATATGAGATATGAAATGGTAGAGTACCATGCTTGTAAGTTTTCACAAGAAACAAATGCTCATTTTTCATTACTATAACCACGAGTACAACGAGTTTGTGGCTCGTGAAGCTGTCTTTCTAGAATACAAGTTTATTTCTAGAAGACAGAGTGGGAGAAATTATTCAAGAGCCACAAAGAATATGTCGCAAGAAACTGGTCTTTCTTGGCTACATGAGACGTTTTGTGTAAGACGCTGTTTCTTCAAAACCTAGGAGGTTAAAGTCATCACTTGTTGAAGATGATGAATTAGTGTTACTTTTAGAAAGTAAAGAGCTTGCAACTTACAAAGAAATTGTTTGATTCAAGTTAATTACTTCTGGAAAGTAATGAACATATGATTTACATGAGAGTGTTTAAGTCACAACTCAATACAAGGCTTAGAGCCATGAAAATCCGAAATAAATTCCTAGTAAATTGTTAGATATCAAAGCTTGATTGATGGCAAAGGGTTTTGCACTAGTTGAAATGCTTAAGTCTATTTGCATCTTCTTAGGGATTATATTTCATTATGATGATATACATATAGCAAGTGAATCTAAAACCCACTTCTTCAATTAGAAGGAATGTATTCAATATATGTCTTGAGTTTAGTAGATTCTTGCAATCCTAAGATAATGTGAAACTTAAGAGAGGGTCTTAAGTAGGACATAAATGAGTTGGAATCAATGTTTTCATCATGTTATAAAACTTTTCTCGATAAGTCGAGAAGTTGTGTTTATACATGGAGTTTAGTGGGAGTTACGAAAATTTTCATTAGTCTAATATATGGATGAAATATTGATCATTGGGAATGATTTAAGACTTGGAGTAATATAGTACATCTTTAATATCTAGATTTATGTAGATAAATCCACATGATATTAATGTCAAATAAGGAGTCTTATGTTGATAAGATTCATGACTAGTTCAATCAAGTTGAACATATTTAATTGATTCCATTTGCTTCCGCTGCCGAATCAATTAAATAGGAAATGATGTATAACACTTCATATACCTTGAGTATGATGAATTGTTTCAAAACGAATTTAAGTAATAGTTACCAAGTAAGCCATAAAGATTACCCTTAAGTGCTTGCAGAAGCATTAAGAATGTAAAGCAAAGTGTTTTTAATGCAATTTTGTGTAAAGGTGTTACACAAATGACAATTGACAATTGAGATTGCGCATGGTTTCTGACAAAACCATAATCAAAACACATTAGGATGGTTAAGATACCATTGTGGCTATGTTATTTAAGAAATAGATTTTCTAGAATCGTTCTAGGCAATAAAGAACAATGAGAAATATTTACAACGGAAATTGAGTACACTTGCAATCATGGGATGTGCAAGAGGGATGAGTCCCGCACACTGTGAAAATAGTAGGAGCTATTTTAAGGCAAGAAAGCCTATGTCTAGATTGGATCTAGACACGTACTCAGAAATTTTTATAATGCAAATGTATACATTACGAAAGGAAAACAAGTATGTAGCAAGGTTGAGCAGGGAGTTGCTAAGACCTACTTACAATGCCTATTCACAGGCTTAACATGATGAGTCATGTCATTTCAATTGGATTGAGATGAACAACTACATACAAGATCAAATTAGATTATAGAATATGAAATAATAATCAGGTATTGACTATTCATATGAGATAATCACAATTGTCGTTCGAGTTTTTAAATCTAAAAACTCCTTTTATACTTTGTTACATCCAAACGGGTTGTAGAGACAATATTGAACCCCGTTAAAGTGAACTCGGATTAACATGGTATTTGCCCATAGTCACTTGTATGAGGTGACGTCTCAAAGTGACTAGAGTGTGATGCGATTGATGGCAAGTTCAAGTGCCATAGAGTCATATGAGATGACTAGTCGATCACATAGGCAGATCACAGGAACACTTTGTCGGGCCCAGTGACCGCTTATAGAGTTCTGGCAAATTTATATAGCCTGGTCATGGCGAGAGCTACTATAGTATTCTAATGAGTCAATTCTTTGACTAAAGACTGTTCGCCTAAGGTGGCACAGTTTCAGATTAACTTTGATTTATGTTACTACGACCTTCGTAAATGGGGTCAAATGGGCATATATTGGGTTATGATGGCTGTGGCTAGTCGAAGGGAATAGTGCGATTGGAATTGTCCACCCCCTTGTCAGGGTTAAAACAATATCTCAGGGCCACTCGAGGAGGAATGAACTGGAAATGCGTGGCCACGCTCGGAAGGTATCTATGGTAGATAATTCCGGTCAAATCAGTTATTCTCCAGATCGAGGAAACCACTCCCGATATGATCACTTACAAGTACGACCTGCAAGACACCTTGTATTGAGTGGGAGATTGTAATAGGACAAGAGAATTGGTGACGCACACTTGTCGAGGATAAGTGGGAGATTGTTGGAGTGTCCCCGACAATATTGCGATCACAATTGTCGATCATGATGATCACATGTTTAAATCTCATTTTTAAGAATACGTAAGGGATGATCCATTATATAGTCAACTGATCAACATTAATCGGTAACGATTGGCTTGCTAGAGTTTGACGTTACTGTTGTGGGACGGTGGTGGTCAGTTGATCCCTTAAGGTCACACCTAAAGGATGATGCCCTAATCTGTAAAGTTGATTAATTGTATGACGATACAAGTTGATCAATTCCTTAAAATTGAACAATTCAATTAGTGAGAGAGAATATTGATATCTTATTGTAATGGGATAAAATAAGATTTATTTTAGTAATAAAAATGCTTTATTACTAAAATTGTTTATTGTTTGAGAAACAATAGAGATAAGAATGAATGGTTGATTATAATTACAAGATGTTGTGAATTATAATTATATGACCCATTTTATTTATGTGATCAAGTCTCACTAGTCAATTTGTTGTATGTAATTTAATTAATTTATAAAATGATATTTATGTGATAAATATGCATTAAATTAATTAATAACATGTAATATACTACATGTGACATATTGTGTGACAATTGACAAATTGACAAAATAAAATGGTAGTCCATTTTATAATTGGACCGAAATGTAGAGGGTTAGTGAATGGTAGTGATTTATTTTAATAAGCTAAAATAACCATCATGACACTACTTACCTAGCCTTACATGCCTAAGGTTTAGATAAGAACAAAAGTAAAAAGGGAAGGACCATATATTGGTCCTCCACCTCCCCAAAATCGTGCTCCCCTCTTACACTAGAGAATTTTGTACTCTACTAATTCTCTTGATGCACATTCATTCAATTCACATGCATGCATATTTGATTTATGCTTCATTTCTTCTCATCTCTTACAAGGTCTTTTCTAAATAGTCTTAGAAAATCATCAAATTGTTCAAATGAGTTTACTAATATTATTAGTGTAATATATGAGTATTAATAATCAATTTTAAGGTAAACTACTAAACAAATATCTAGCACATATTATTTAGTAGAGATAAGGGATAATCTTGGGTGCAATCAAGAGGAGTGGCTTTTATACTTGAAGTCTTTGGAGGATCATCCTATTACTCATCATAGCTCAAGAAAAAGTGAAGGTAGGAGACCTTACTTGTGCCCATAAACCGAAATATTCAATGTAAGGAACCGGTTTTCCTCTACACTTATTTATATGTTTTGCATGCATAAGATCCTTAAGTTTTTATGACTAAAACTTTAAACTAAAATATGTGATATTTAAAATATGATTTCTAACACTCCGCTGGTTCTGGCACTCGAACGAACACTTTCCTCACTCGATCGAGTGGTTTTGTCTTTAGAATTACTCGATCAAGGTAAATGAAGCTCTCGATCGAGCTCTTGTATTTCAGGTTCTCTAGATCGAGTACCATTATCACTCGATCCAGTGGTTTCTTCTGCCAAAGCGTTCGATTGAGAGGAATAAGTTGCTCGATCGAATTATGTAAATTGAGCACCTCTCGATCGAGTAGGATTTATACTCGATCGAGCATCTGGATGGATTATTTCACTCGATCAAGTAGAAATTTCACTCAATCGAGTGCCTGGATAATATGCAGCAGGGATATCGCCCGTAAAATCGTCCAACTCATCCTCCGGGGCATTATCAGTTGTCACAACCCCGTCTTCTGGCATTTTTAGCCCCTCAAAAGCAAGGCCACTTCGAAGATTGATGGCATTGACTGGATCGCACGAGGGTGGATGATAAATTTGGTTTTGCGCAAGCGTTAACTGCGCAACTTGCTCTCTTAACTCCATCATAGCGGTATTATCCTTGTTACTTTTCTCCCCAAGCTGTTGCATTAAGTTCAAAACCAAGGATTTCAGTTCGGCATACTCCCCATTTGTAGAAGAGGAACCCGGCTGCGGCATTGGCATAGAAGAAGTAGAAGCACTCGTCAAGTCTTCAGATAATTGAGAAAAAGAAACTCCTTACCTAAATTTCTGATTAACAAGGACATGCTCTACACTCGCCAGACAACCAATAGGGTCATGCACCTCCATGCCGTATCTACCGCATATTATCTTGATGCGTGTCCTAAATATGATATTTCACACCCTATTTTACACGCATTTCAGAGCTCAATTAGGTAGTTTATGCTACTATTTTCCCTATTTCCCTCTACTTTCGTGTTTTTGTGTATTATTGCAGAAATGTGAAGAATCCAGCGGAAATCGAGCCGAATCCATCCCTAAGTACTTAGCATTGCATTTGACATGAAGTAAAGACTCGAAAGCAAACTTGGTGCGCATTTCGAGGCCTGAAAGATATGTTTGCGAGAGTTTTAGAAGCGGATTACCAGCTACAGTGGTCTATAGACTGTCCTACATGGTCTATAGACTGTCAGAATGCTGAACAGAAGTCTGCAGGGAAGAGTAGTCAGTCGATCGACTGATGCCTGTGGTCGATCGACCAGAGCACGATTATCAGAAGCTACTGTACAGCGGAGCTTGGTCGATCGACTGGTCCAAGTGGTCGATCGACCACCCCGCGACCCTAACGCGCAAGTTAAAATTAGAATTTCGAAAGCCCAATGTAATTAGGTTTTAGGAATAAAAGTTACGTAAGACTATCTATATAACGTAACCTGAGGTTTCAGAAGAGGATATATCGAATTAATTAGGGTTCAATACACAGGGAAGTTGAACTTTAGATTATTTCATTAGTTTAGATCAGCTTTCATTAATAAAGTTTATTTTTCGCATTGGGTTTTGATCTTTTCTCATCAATTCTTCTTTACGGTATTCCTCTGTTTATTTGTTCAATTTTGTTGCTTTAATTCTTCCGTAGTTTAGAATTGATAGTTTAGATTCCCCAAAGCCGAATTCTCGTTTCATGTTAGTTATTTATTTAGTTAATTCAATTATGAAATCAATTGCTTTATTTGTTAATTTTACTGTTGTTGTTACCATTCACATGAGTAGCTAAATAACCCATGCTAAGATGTAGGGGAGCTATAGCATAGATGGCGTAGAATAGGTGACCCCGAATTAGGGCATGGTCGATCGACTGGCTTAACTGGTCGACCGACTATGTCGTGTGGTCGGTCGACTGAAGTCGTTGGTCGATCAACCGGACCCGTGTTTGATTAGCATCGTTTGATTCGTTAAGTGCAATATTTAACAATGAGACCGAGAGGAGACTTTTTAGATGCTTAGTTTTGACCAACTCGTAGATCGAGAGATAAGGGAGGGCATTAATTAATGAATTAAGACGAATAAATTGCTAAGATCGAAAGATAAGTAATTTAGGCTTTAGGAATCACTTTTCAGGGCGAGAGCTAGTATTAGTGAGGCCTAGGGACTAGCAGCATAGGCCGAAAGGAGCTACTAGTTAACTTGGACCGAGAGGACATGTTTTACCCATCTTACATGACTGTATTTCGGACTTACCTAAGATTATGTGCCATCGTAGCTATAGTGAACCGACCATCTTAGCTCCTTTTTATCATTTCTTTACACTTATTTTTATTACTTGCTTATTTATTTTTGCATTTAGACTTAGATATACTTCAAGCAAAACCCCCAACCTTAGACTAAAATTAAGACAATTAGAACTCTCTACCTCCCTGCGGATCGACCCTTACTACCGCTTGCTAGTTGTAGTTTGGAAATTATAAATATTATTTTTGATACTCACATCGACAGGTATCAAATATTGGCGCCGTTGCCGGGGAGGCAGCGCTAGTTTTAGTTGTTTATTTATTTTAGTCTTTTTCTTAGTTTAAGGAACTTTTTATTCCTTAAACTTTTCTCATCTTTTTGTTGTAGTTTATTCTTATGCGTAGGTCTCAAAAAGGCGAATTATTTCCCCTTGATCTCGAGCTAGAGAGGACCCTGCGAGTTAATAGAAGGCTATTTCAAGAAGCACAGTTCGAGGAAGAGCCTAGTTCTCGGTCTAGTTTTTACGAGAACGAGTTATTTGAAGAAAATCCACCACCATCTCCATTTTCTTCCACAGATATCATTACTTCTCCGTTTTCTAGAGATGGTGAAGAAGCGAGTATAGCCATCACTCGAGCCAAAAGCGAGAATCAGATAAGGGATTCGCGTTGCCAACGGGACGGATAGGAAATTCAAAGCGAAACCGTCCTATATTAACTTGGTTGAGAGAAACCAATTTGGGGAGCTGCAAATGAAGATGCAGGCTAAACATATGGATATATTCACCGACTCATCGTTGTTCCATACCCCCACCAGCAGGTGTGACCCAGGACCAGATAAAAGAGACGATGTTCATCTTCTCGCTCCGTGATGCTGCTGGGGAGTGGTACCGAGATTTGGATCGAGCTGCTAATGGGATTACTGATTGGAACTCGCTGGCCCTGGCATTTTATAAAAGATATTTCTCTGCATCGATGACTAATGCGATTAGAGCTCAGATCACGAGTTTTAAGCAAGGACCTAATGAAGATTTTCATGAAGCTTGGGTCCGATTCAAGAAGCTAATTCGCTCTATTCCACACCATGAGTTTGAGAAATGGTTTCTGTGCAACCAGTTCTATAATGGTCTTTATGATGATCAGAGAGCTATCCTAGATGTTGGAGCTAATGGGAGATTTCAAGAAAATAGCGGTGAGACAAAGGGGTGTAAAATCATCGATGACCTAGCCACCCATAAAGCTGAGCATGGAAACTTTAGGGGAAATCAAAGGAGAGTTGCTGAATCTCCTTCCGTAGCTGCATTAGAGGCTCTTACGGCGAGATTTGACAAGTATGAGTTTGGAGGAGCTTCAAAGGGTGGTATTTATCAGGTAAATGTTGTGTCAGACGGTCCCTTTTCATGCAAGAGATGTGGAGGAGAAGGACACGTTGGGGATTTCTGTATCAGTCCCAATGAGGTTTGTGCTGCTTTTCAACATTATAGGCAGACCAACACCTACTTTGATCCTTCTAATGTGCATCCAAATTTGAGGTGAAGTAGCCAGAATGTCTAAAATCCGACTCTACCTCCGCAACAGCAGAATTATGTGCCCCCTCATAAGCAGCAGCAACCGTACCAGAAACCACCCTATGTACCTCAGCAGCAGCAGCGGTCTCAAAGTTCTGAGGCTTCTGAGCTCAAAAACATATTTCAGAGCTTGACGGGAATGCTGCAAAAGGAATCTCAAGCTAGAGAGGCTAGTACAAAGATGTTGGAAACTCAGATTGCCCAGTTAGCAGGTAAATTTGCTACTAGAGCTCCAGGGCATTTACCGTCGCAGCCGGATCAGAAAGAGACCCTGAATGCAATCACACTAAGGAGCGGGACTACCCTTGCTGGACTCGTTACTGTTGAGGATGAACCCGAGGGAGTTATGGTTGAAAAAGGTGGAAAAGCTGCTGGAAAAGGAAAGAAGAAAAAGAGCGAGAAAAAGACGAACAGCAGCGATCACGGTCGATCGACCGCCATACCCATCGGACCGACCACCCCTAATTCCTCAAATACACTTTCTGATCTTTCTGTTCATTCTGGAAAAAAGGAGATCAGTCGATCGACCGACCCCACTGGTCGATCGACTGATGATGCCGCTGATGTCGAACCTTTTCGTCCTCCAATGCCAGATAACTTGAGAGATTTCTTGTTTCGGGGTGATACGACTCCGAAATTATCGAGGCAAGATCCAATTGCTGATGGGTCAGTTCCGGTTCCAAAGTATGACCCTACGACGGTTAATGGTTCATTCCTAAGACGGTCTGAAGAAGGTTCGAGCTACAACAATGACAAAGTAGTGGATTTTCAGCCTAAGTCCACTGATGCCGGTATGAGAGACCTAGAGGAGAGGGCTACGTTGCTTCTTACAACCCCTTATCCAGAGAGACTAGTGCCAACCAAAGATGAGGTAACATTCGGTAAATTCAAAGATTTAGTGCGTAGTCTTAATGTGAAAATACCTTTCTTAGAGCTAGTTAATCAAGTACCTGCATATATGAAGTTTATGAGACAGTTTCTAGCTAAGAAAAGGTCTTTGAATGCTGTCGAGTCTGTGCAATTAACTGAGGAGTCTAGTTCATACTTAACTCACACTGCTCCTCGTAAACTAGCTGACCCAGGTAGTTTCTCTGTCCCCTGTAATATTGGTACCTTCTCAATTGAGAAGGCATTATGTGATCTAGGAGCTAGCATTAGTGTTATGCCATTGAGTCTAGCTAAGAAGTTGGGTCTAACCAGATTTGCTATTACTGACATGACTGTGCAAATGGCTGACCGGTCTGAGATGCGGCCGATAGGTGTTTTAGAGAATGTGCCCGTACAAATTGGGAAGTTTTTCTTTCCCGTTGACTTTGTTGTTTTAGACATTCCTGAAGATTTCAACACCCCAATTATTTTAGGAAGACCGTTTCTGCACACTACTGGTGCAGTAATTGATGTGGGGGAAAGAACTTTGACCTTTAAGGTAGGGAAGCACTCTATTATGTTTGCCAAGTCCTCTAGGAAGAAAGACCCTATGTGGCCAGTTACTTGTAATGTGATTTCTGAAAAGAAATCTTATTTTGTGCTTTTTGATATGCCTACTTTAGCACCTGTGCCTATTCCTGTTGTAACACCTCCGCCCCAGATTGGGAGCAAATTGGAGGAAAATTCTTCTGTTTTGGATATTGCAGGAAATGGTTTGGGGAAGGAAGAGTCGTTCATTGCTCCAGCTGTGAAGGAGCCAATCATTCAAAGAGGCGGTCTAGGATATATTAGGCACGGATGAGGAGCCAGATGAGGAGCCAATTGAGGAGCCCAAGAAGGTGCCAGTTCGAGTTACAGTTTCAGGCTTGGAGCTTGAGACTGAAGAGGATGTCCAAGTGTGGGAAGATGCTTCTGATGTTGAACTGTCGGACGGTGTGGTGGATTGGAGTGCTGGGAAGTTGAGCACCGCGGAGGGTACTTTGTATAGTCAGAAGCCATGGTCGGAGATTTTCCGCATTTTTCGCGGATGAAAACTTTTTATTTCATAAGTTTTAGACATTTTATTGCTTTTGTTAGACTATTTATTGCTTTTGTGTGCGCGAGACTTTGCTTTAATAAGTTTGCTTAGGATTTAAAGACTTTAGACTTTACATTTGGGTTTAGCGCAAATTTTGGGCGCGTTATTATGTGTATTTGCAGGTTCATAGACCATATTAGCTCAATTTATTGAGCTAATTCGAAGAAATCAGAAACTTACAGCAGGTATCTCAGTCGATCGACTGGCTTGTATGGTTGATCGACTGTGGCGCGTGTAATACTACGGATTTTCTTTGGTGACTACTCGACCGAGTAGAGCCTACTCGGCCGAGTAGTGCTGTTGTTCTAGTCTGTTTTGGTTCTGCCGAGGAATACTCGGCCGAGTATAGTGAATACTCGACCGAGTAGAGGATACTCGGCCGAGTATACACTTTACTCGACCGAGTATCCGGTCTGGTGAAGCGTATTTTGACGGTTTGATTAGGGAATGTTTGGGGTTATTTTTATATCCCGCGTCAGTTTCTAAAACATTATTTCAAACTTCATCATTCTACGTTTACCCTAATCACTCCCTAATCAGTTCTTAATCATTCCCTAGCATCGTGGTGTGTGCAATCTTCGTGGTTCTTGTGTATAATTCCTCATTCCACTGTTGGTAAGTTCTATTTCTATGTTGTTTGTGTTCTTTCGGGTTACTGTATACATATATGGAATTGGGAATATGGGGGATTGTATAATGTGTAATTGTGTTATGTGATCATTGTATAGGAGAAGACTTCTTAGAGGAGCCTTTTTGATTGTCCGAGTTTCGTGCAACTGTTGATTGCTAAGGTAGGGTTCTCCCTACTCAGTTTACTGTTTATTGTTAAGACATACTTGTTGTGTTATTTGTTATCTGCTGATCATCGGATTATGGGCGTTGTTGTGGCGGTGTTGATGTGGAGAGGTGCTGACAGTTGTGTTACTGTGTGGTTGTGATTGTGGTGGAGTCACTTGCGGGAGTGGCTTCACACCCTAGTTCGCCCTCCGTGGAACCCGCCACAGGAGGGGATGTGCACATTAAGGGATAGGGATTGCTAGTCGCTCGTTGATGAGCTGGACTAGGTGGGATCGGCTGCGGTCACCCACTGGCGGCGAGGATTACCTGTTGCGATGGCTAATCTGGCAGGACTACACACTCCGGTGTGTAGTCGGTTACTGTGTGAGATCGGGAGACTGGGGTTGGAGGATGATCAGCTGGTTACCTTGTTGTTTGTGTTATATTGATTGAGTAATACTGACCCCGTTGTTGTTTGTGGAATATGCGGTGATCCATTCGGGGATGGTGAGCAGACTTGACAGGTTTTGCTTGGTGAGCTTGGGACAGTCATGAGAGAGTTGTCATCACCAGTCGTAGCATCACTGTCCGAGTCGTAGTTTTGGATTTCTTAGTTGTCAGACATTTGGTTTATTTTATTGTAACAGTTGATACCCGTCGTGAGGTGTCAAAAATAAGATTTATAATTTCCAACTACAACTATAGCTAGCGGCAGTCGGGTCGAACCACAGAGAGGCAGATGCAATGTTGTCAGGATCGAGATTTTACTTTGGATCGATGGGGAGGGTAGGATCGAATCGGTAGAATCGGATCGTAGAATCGCAAGATTCTACAAACTCACTAAATATAATTTTTTATTTGGTAAAAACATATAATTGAAAATCAAAACACTTATTTATTAATATTTATTGATAAAATATTGGTAATTAATGATTTTAGTATCATTGTATGAACAACTTACACGAAATTTGGGTTTTCGGTGTTATTATATAAAAATATATAATAATTTTTTTTATTATGGAATCGGATCGTAAGATCGTAAAATCGTAGGATCGTATTATGATCCCATCTCTAGAAATTTTCAAATTAATAGGATCGTAAGATTCTACAACTATGATAGAATCGTAGGATCCAGGATCGATCAAGCATTTTTAGATCGTAAAATCGTAGAATTGTTGGATCGAATCGCGATTCTGACAACAATGGGCAGATGTAAATTCTAGTTGTCTAAATTCAGTCTAAGGTAACAAGTGTGGGGGTTGAGTTGAATTGGTCTACAGCTAAGAGTAAATAATAAACTAGAAAGACGGATTAAACAGATAAAGAAGGAGTACTAGGATGGTCGGTTTATTAAAGCTTCGGCGGCAGTATACTAAACTGGTCTAAATCGAACACAAGTGAGGCGGGAAACAAGAGGTCCTCTCGGTCCACTCTTAACAAATAGCATCTTTCGATCTCGCTATAGGTCCCTAATATCACTAATACTGACTCTCGTCCTGAAGAGTGACTAACGGTCTAAACTATACCTATCTTTCGATCTCAGCACAGTTTAGTCATCTTAATTGCTGGTCAAATAACTTTCCCTATCTTTTGATCTAATGGGTCAGTCATAAATTAAGCATCTAACTGGTCGCATGCATTCGATTCGTTAAATACAACATTAAAATCAATTAAAACGAAGGGTAACCTTACGAGGTCAGTCGATCGACCGAGAATGTCAGTCGATCGACTGACACGCGAATCAGGCCGTGTTCAATACTTTGCCGCCTACGCTAGAATTCGCCTACATCCTAGCACAAATAATCTAGCTACTCATGCTAAGGGTAAAAACAATAATAATAACGATGAAACTAACCACTGAATTCATGAATTAAACGACAAAGTAAACAATTAACTTAAACAAATGAATTGGCTTTGGGAACTTAACTAGCAATTCTATACTAATGAAAACAAAGAAGAACTAAAATTAGGGCAGAAGAATACCGAGATTGCAAAGGAAAGATTAGGAATAAGAACTGAAAATCCAATGCTCAACAATAATCCAAACCCTAATTCTGATATTGAATGTGAAATTTAGATCCTAAACTAGATGTAAAACTGACTAGAAAACTGAATGTTTATGTTACGTTATATAGCAAACATACGTAACTTTTATTTCCAAAACCTAAAACATAGTGGGCTTATGCTTCCTCGTCTTTTAATTCTCGTGCTGGAATAGCGATTTTGGTCGATCGATCGATCATGGTGGTCGATCGACGTCTTCGATGTGAATGAGCTTCGAACCCGATGGTTGGTCGATCGATTGATTGCATTGGTCGATCGACTGCTCTAGCTGCTATTTGACTTCTGAAAACTCGTGGACTTGTCTTTTGGGTTTTGAATTGCGCACCAAGCTCGTTCCTCGGGTGAATACTTCATGTCATATGCAATGCAGGATACTCGGGGATGGATTTAGCTCGATTTCCGCTGGATTCTTCACATTTCTGCAATAATATACAAAAATACGGAAGTAGACGGAAATAGGGAGAAATGTAGAATAAACTACATGAATGAGCTCTGAAATGCGTGTAAAATGGGATGTAAAACATCATATAAAAGACACGCATCAAACTTCCCCAAACCAAACCCTTGCTTGTCCCCAAGCAAGAACTGGACTCGATCTAATGACCTAATGGAACGAGTTCAATTCAGAGCGAAATGCAACATGTAAAGCCTAAACCATTTTAATGCACAACCAACAATCAATTAGCAAATGAATCATGCAAACGAGTTATGGAGTCGTTAAAACTGCCGAATCACAACTCAGAGAGACTCATCAAATTGGACTCTCACGGGTCGCTCAAATCACTCAATAAGTACAGGTGAATATATGTAAGATAAAAAGAAGTAAATGTAATGACGCTCACCTAACTACGACCTATAAGAACATGCCTGCAGTCTAATATGAAAATAATCTCTACAACCGTACACACGCATTCCAACCAACAAGAGACCATGACACATGCCGAGGTATATATGTGGATATGTGAGGTATGGGTAAGAAGAGGCAAAACGTTTTATGGTAAAGTGGAGGTACAGGTGATCAAGCTAGTACCAAAATGGAACCAAATGGCAACATCCAACTTCTTGCTCATAATCAACAGAAACGGTGCTATAGCAAGCACAAATCTCACAATTTCCAGAGATAAAAGTAATCAACTAACTCCCCATAAAATATGAATAACACATGGGAGCAAAAATCGCCAAAAGATAAAGATTGAATTATGCGAATTTGATTCTTTCTCTTTCTCGAACCTCGGTCGATCGACCTATAAGGGCAGTCGATCGACCGCTTAAACAGTACAGAACTCTTTTTTTTTTTTTTTTTTTTTCTTTCGAATCATTTTTCATTTTTTCTCTTTCCTTTTCTATTTCTTTCTTTCCTTCTTTTCATCTTCCCAACATTATCTCAAACATGAGCATATGCCACCAAAAATGAGTAACAACCCCAAGAACACAGACTACTAGCTTGACAAAGGACAGGCTAAATGTAGGATGTAGTAAATGGGACAAAAAGCGATATTTTTGGTAGTGTGGAGTTCATGGGCAAAACGAGAAAAGGAAACCTCTACCACATGTGTCAACTAACCACAGACCGAATGCGTACAGGTATTAAGAAGATCAAGTTCATATTTATGCACATTTATGTGACATGCCTCATAAGGAGTACTACTCACACCCTAGATAAACTGGTCATGAATGACACCAGTTATAGGCTCTAAATCTCAGAAATATGATGTAGTTTGCCAATTTTCAAAGTCAAGTCTCAAGTTCAGCAAATAATTAACGAAAACTCGTAGATATGCAATTACGATTCTACTAATAACATGTCAATCAAGCAAGGCTCGGGCAAAAACAGGTGCAAATGCTATATCATCCTTGAAATACTACCGTTCCGACTCGACCTATATGCTAAAATAAACGTGCATTTTATGGAAATTTTTGAAATTTTTCAATTTTTTTAATTTCGTATATATATAAAATGAAATGAACAATGCAAAACAGAATGTAAACGTGAATGCAAGCAAATGATATGCGACGCAAAACCCTTCCCCAAACCAAATCGCACAATGTCCCCATTGTGCAAAATCATGTAATGAAGAAAAGAGAAATGGGAATTTGCGTAAATTGAAATAAATAAACAAGACGTGAAGTGGAAATCGGGAACTTACAAGACTTTAAGCGCAGCAAAGGAAACCTCCCCAAACCAGCGTGAGCTAGGAGGTTTCAGTAGCCAGCAGTGCTACTAATAGGTACCTGAAAAGACAAACAAAATCCACGCATAAAATCGAGAAGATAATTTGAAGCGGTAAAATTGTGCACAAATGAGAAAATAGAAGAAATAAATAATTGGACGGAAAATAAAGTGGAGTAGAAAACTCCCTTAAGTCCGCATATCGACCAAACACAGCAGGGGAAAGGTCGTGAACAGTCTGAGGCGTCCTTGGTCGATCGACTAAGGACAAGAATGATCGACCAATGTGTCAGGAACAGTAGCTCCTGGAAGGTGCAACTCAGTCGATCGACCAATGTGGCCAGTCGATCGACTGAAAGTACTGCTGTACTCCTGATTTCTTCATATTTGCTCAATAACTTGAGCTAATGAGGTCTAAAAACCTGCAAGTGCACAATAATACGGGCCCAAAATTGCGCAAAACCCAAAACAAAGTCTCAAACGTATAAAATCCTAAGCAAGCAAAATAAAATGCGAAGTTTTCGCGCACACAAAAGTAATAAAAAGTGTCTTAACAAAAGCAAATAAAATGAAGTTTATGAAGAGCTCGATCAACTAATAGTTGATCAAGAATGACCACGGTATGGCCCACTTCGTCGGCTTCTGGCTACTCGAGGTAGCCTCAATGGTGCTTATCTGAGCAGCTGCACCCTTCTTAGCTTTCATGTCCGTATTGCTCAACGGATCAACCTTCTCATCATCTCCCCAGTCAAGGATCTCTTCGGGCTTGTCAGAATCCAAATCAGACTTTCTGGCTTTGACCGGCTCGTCATCAACAACTTCATCAATTCCATAGCTCAGGCAACCAAGACCTCCTCTTTGAATGATAGGCTTCTTCGCAGTTGCAGTAACTTGCAGCTCTTCCTTCCCCAAACCAGCCCCTGCATAATCAAAAATAGACAAATCTTCCTCCAATTTGCTCCCAGTCTGGGGCGGAGGGGTTAACACAGAAGTAGTAATAGAGACACGCAATTCAGGAAGCACAAAGTACGATTTCTTCTCAGAGACCGTATTACAAGTCACAGGCCACATGGGGTCCTTTTTCTTAGCAGGTTGGGCAAAGACAATAGAATGCTTTCCCACTTTGAAAGTCAAGGTTCCTAGACCGACATCTATGACTATTCAAAGGTGTGCGAAATGGCCTACCCAAAATAATGGGTATATGAGCATCCTCAGGCATGTCAAGTACAACAAAGTCGACGGGGAAAAAGAACTTCCTTATTTAGACAGGGATGTCCTCTAAGACCCCTATTGGCTGGACCGCAGATCGGTCAGCCATCTGAACTGTCATATCTGTCACTGCAAACCTAGTCAATTTAAACTTCCTAGCTAGACTCAAAGGCATGACGCTTATACTAGCTCCTAAGTCACATAATGCCTTCTCAATAGAGAAGGTACCTATATTGCAAGGAACAGAAAAGCTACCGGGGTCCTCTAGCTTATGGGGTGCAGTGTGAGACAAGTAAGAGCATGACTCTTTAGTTAAAGCGACAGTGTGAACATTTTCAAGCGACTTTTTTTTTTACAGGAGTTGTTTCATGAATTTAGTGTATGCCGGCACCTGGTTAACTAACTCAAGGAAGGGTACCTAAACATTCAAGCTACGAATAACTTTTTCAAACTTACTGAAAGATACATGTTCCTTTGTTGGCACTAGTCTCTCCTGATATGGGGATGTAAGAAGTACCTTAGCCCTCTCCTCTAGGTTGCGCATGCCGACATCCGTGGACTTAGGCTGGAAGTCCACTTCTTTCTCCTTGTTAAAGCTCGAATCCTCCTCAGACCGTCTCAAATGTGAGCCATTAACCGTCGTCGGATCGAACTTCGGAATTGGGATGGACCCATCGGCACTTGGGTCCGGCCCTAACACTTTCGGAGCTATCATGCCCCGAAACAAATAGTCCCTCAAGTTATCGGGCATCGGAGGACGAACAATCTCGCTATCAGCAGTAAACTTGGTCGATCGACCACTCTCCTCAATCGATCGACCGGGGTGCACAGTTCCAGAAGCTCCTGTAACCCGCATATCAGTCGATCGACTGGGTGTATCAGTCGATCGACTGATATACCTGGTAGACGCCTTTTTCTTTGAATTATTCGTTTCAGCTTTCTTTTGACTCGGATCTGCCTCATTCTTTTCAACAGCATCCTCGACCATGGCAGGCCCCTCCAGGGTGGACCCACTCCTTAATGTGATGGCGTTTAAGGTCTCCTTTTGGTCGGTTTGAGTCGGCAAGTGTCCCGGAGCTCGAGAGGTACCCTTACTAGCCAATTGAGCAATTTGGCTCTCTAGTAGCTTCATCCCGGCCTCTCGTGCTTGGGACTCCTTTAGCAACAAGTTTTTGAACTCAGCAAAATCAGAACTGTGAGATTGTTGTTGCTGCTGCGGCACATAAGGAGGTTTCTGATATTGTTGTTGCTTTTGATGAGGGGGCACATAGGGTTGCTGTTGCGGAGGTGGAGTGGGATTTTGGACATTCTGGCTACTCCACCTCAGGTTGGGATGAACATTAGGCTCATAGTAGATGTTTGTCTGCCTATAATGTTGGAAGGCAGCACAAGACTCAAAGGGACTTAGGCAATTCTTCGAAACGTGTCCCTCAGCTCCACACCTTTCACAGATGAAAGGACCATCTGACACAGCATTTACTTGGTACATCCCACCTTTAGAAGCTCCTCCTAATTCATATTTGTCAAATCTTGCAGTGAGATCTTCAAGTGCAGCAACAGAAGAAGATTCAGCAGCTCTCCTCTGGGTCCCTCTGGAATTCCCATACTCAGCCTTGTGGGTAGCTAGATCTTCAATGATCTTCCAACCCTTGGTTGCTCCCAAATTTTCAGCAAATCGGCCATTGGCTGCAGTATCCAAAATAGCCCTCTGATCGTCATACAGCCCATTATAGAAATGATTGCACAAGCTCCATTTTTCGAAACCATGATGCGGTATGGTTCGCACCAGCTTCTTAAATCGGACCCATGCCTCGTGGAAGTTCTCATCCGGCCCTTGTTTGAAACTTGTGATTTGGGCTCTAATAGCGATAGTCTTTGAAGCAGAAAAGTACTTCTTGTAAAATGCCAATGCCAAGGAATTCCAGTCGGTGATCCTATGAACGGTTCGGTCCAGATCTCTATACCACTCCCTTGCAGCATCACGAAGGGAGAAGATAAACATGGTCTCCTTGATCTGGTCTTGGGTCACGCCGGCGGGTGGGGGTATGGAACAGCAGTAGTCAATAAAGGTCTCCATATGCTTAGCTGCATCTTCATTTGCGCTCCCCCAAATCTGTTTCTCTCAACCATATTGATGTATGAAGGCTTTGGTTCGAACTTCCTGGCATCTCCTGGTAATTCGAACCCCTTATATAAATTTTCAAATTGTCGGCTCGAGAATGACTAGCTATACTCGCTTCCTCGGCCATGACTGGAATTTCTGGAGAAGTGACTGTCTCGGCTGAAGAAGTGGAAACGGGTGAAGAATGTGGGTCTTCTTCGAACAGGTCGTTCTCGTAATAGCTTGACAGAGTACTCATCTCTTCCTCTGTCGGTAATACCCTTTGTGTTCATCTCAACTCGCGCAAAGATTTCTCTATCTCAGGATCAAATGGTACTAGTTCACCACCCTGTGACTTGCGCATAAGAAGAAACTACAAAAAGAATATAAGAAAAGTTTAAGGAACAAAAGTCCCTTAAACTGAGAAAGACTAAAAAAATAAAACAACTAAAATTAGAACTATTGCCTCCCCGGCAACGGCGCCAAAATTTGATACCCGTCGTGAGGTGTCAAAAATAATATTTATAATTTCCAACTACAACTATAGCTAGCGGCGGTCGGGTCGAACCACGAGAGAGCGGATGTAAATTCTAGTTGTCTAAATTCATCTAAGTTAACAAGTGTGGGGTTGAGTTGAATTGGTCTACAGCTAAGAGTAAATAATAAACTAGAAAAACGGATTAAACAGATAAAGAAGGAGTACTAGGATGGTCGGTTTATTAAAGCTTCGGCGGCAGCATACTAAACAGGTCTAAATCGAACACAAGTGAGGCGGGAAACAAGAGGTCCTCTCGGTCCACTCTTAACAAATAGCATCTTTCGATCTCGCTATAGGTCCCTAATATCACTAATACGACTCTCGTCCCGAAGAGTGACTAACGGTCTAAACTATACCTATCTTTCGATCTCAAAGACAGTTTAGTCATCTTAATTGGTGGTCAAATAACTTTCCCTATCTTTCGATCTAATGGGTCAGTCATAAATTAAGCATCTAACTGGTCGCATGCATTCGATTCGTTAAATACAACATTAAAATCAATTAAAACGAAGGGTAACCTTACGAGGTCAGTCGATCGACAGAGAATGTCAGTCGATCGACTGACACGCGAATTAGGCCGTGTTCAATACTTTGCCGCCTACGCTAGAATTCGCCTACATCCTAGCACAAATAATCTAGCTACTCATGCTAAGGGTAAAAACAATAATAATAACGATGAAACTAACCACTGAATTCATGCTTTAAACGACAAAGTAAACAATTAACTTAAACAAATGAATTGGCTTTGGGAACTTAACTAGCAATTCTATACTAATGAAAATAAAGAAGAACTAAAATTAGGGCAGAAGAATACCGAGATTGCAAAGGAAAGATTAGGAATAAGAACTGAAAATCCAATGCTCAACAATAATCCAAACCCTAATTCTGATATTGAATGTGAAATTTAGATCCGAAACTAGATGTAAAAACTGACTAGAAAACTGAATGTTTATGTTACGTTATATAGCAAACATACGTAACTTTTATTTCCAAAACCTAAAACATAGTGGGCTTATGCTTCCTCAGTCTTTTAATTCTCGTCTGGAATAGCAGTTTGGTCGATCGACTGATCATGGTGGTCGATCGACCGGTCTTCGATAATGAGCTTCGGAACTCGATGGTTGGTCGATCGACTGATTGGATTGGTCGATCGACTGCTCTAGCTGCTATTTGACTTCCGAAAACTCGTGGACTTGTCTTTTGGGTTTTGAATTGCGCACCAAGCTCGTTCCTCGGGTGAATACTTCATGTCATATGCAATGCAGGATACTCGGGGACGGATTTAGCTCGATTTCCGCTGGATTCTTCACATTTCTGCAATAATATACAAAAATACGGAAGTAGACGAAAATAGGGAGAAATGTAGCATAAACTACATGAATGAGCTCTGAAATGCGTGTAAAATGGGATGTAAAACATCATATAAAAGACACGCATCAACAGTTTGGGATTTGGTCGATGTAAACTTTTATACTTTATGGTAGCTTAATAAATATGCTCAGTTCAGACGCTTTTGATATGTACTAACCTCGGGCAACCGAGATGGTAACACACTTTCATGGTAGGGTGGTCCTGGTAGGGCACCTTAATATGAGGGGGTGTTACAAAGTGGTATCAGAGCCGAAGATTCTGGCACCTAAACAAATGAATCTAATGAACTTAGGGAGTCTAAATAAAATGAACCCGGGGAGAGTTGTTTGGAGCTACCGCAAAGACTCAGGAGACGTCCCGGAGTCGCAACTTGGCCATTATTAACTCGAGCCGGTCACATGGGGAAGTGTGTCGAGAGATGTGTCTTGCATGTGCATGTACGTGAGGATTAATGTTGGTAATAATGGATGGTTGAAAATGTATATGTGGAAATTCGTAAGTTGATGATTGGAAAAGTAGTAGAAGGACGGGTATGCGAAATTTTGAGTTATTTGTTAGCCTGTGAATGAGAAGTACCGTTGTATGTTTATAACGTGGCATTTAAGTTCATGTTGATGTATGTTCGATAAGGGAGTAGAAAGCATGATAGGGGACTTTTACTGTATTAACCCGTCTTTAGTATGGCTCGGCCGAGCAGGGCAGGTACTCGACCGAGTAGGGAGTACTCGGCCGAGTAACCAAGCACTCGACCGAGTGTTGTTTGGCAGTGAGTAACAATGGCTACTGTACTTGTTTACTCGACCGAGTAAATGGGTCTACTCGACCGAGTAGTGACCACTCGGCCGAGTATTGTTTTCACTCGACCGAGTATTCTTTCTGGGTTTTTTATGTTAGCTACTGGAGTCGATTACTCGACCGAGTATCTGGGATACTCGACTGAGTAGTCGTTACTCGACCGAGTGTCATCGTATACTCGTCCGAGTGTCCCTTTGGCGGAAGATTGTTACATTTTGAGCCGTAGGCTTTTGTGCTTACGTTTTCTTGTTTCTTACCAGCTCAAAATGCCGCCCAAAAGGACCCCCGCACAGATCCAAGCTTCTGAGATGACTCTTGATAAGGTTGCTCGCGTGATTGAGCAACAAGAGGCTCTCCTTGAAGCTCTCAAAAATGTGGGAAAGGGGAATGAGAAGTCGATGGATGCTACTCAGCTCAGCATCATCATTTCTCGCTTCAACCCTCCCACATATGAAGGGGTGGGTGAACCAAAGCTGCTCGAGAAGTGGCACCGTGAGATTGAAGCTCTCATGGAAATGGTTAAGTGCCCCGAGGACATGATCGTTGAACAGGTAGTATACTACCTGAGAGGTGAAGCTGCCGTTTGGTGGCAAAATGTCAAGGAGGATGCTAGAGCTTATTACCAGACTGAGGATCTGGGAGCTATTCCTTGGTCCGGGTTGAAGAGCGCTATGAGAGAGCAGTTTGTGCCGGAGCATATCCGACACAAGATGAGATCCGAGTTTGATTCCTTCACCATAACGAGGAGATGACAGATCACGACTACTATCATCGGTTTACGAGCTATCTTGTTATGTTGACGACATGCAACTAGGACCGAGGGGTTTAGCTCTCCGTTTTGAAAGGGGTTTATCTGCCAAGATCGTGAGTCGTATGCCAGCTGGGGTTGCTACTGACCTCAAAGAAGTGTACCTGAGAGCGGGCCAAGATGAGAGAATGGTAGATCTCTCAAGAGAGATTGATGAGAGGACTGCTGCTGAAAAGAGGAAGGCTGACAGTGGAAGCAACAGTCAGTCGGCCAACAAGAAAAGGAACTTCAACCATGCAAAGGCTTTTTCTGGTGGAGCTGGTTTCTCGGGGGGATCTCGTGGCTGGGGAAAGAATGGAGGTCGGAGTGTGAGTGACAACTCTAACCTTACATGCTTCAACTGTGGTGGTGTAGGCCACGGGAGACGGGAATGCACGAGTTACAGGCCCGGCACTGGCTCAGAAGCTCGGCAAGGGAATTTCTCTCAGGGGCCAACTCAGAGCTTTGCTATTAACCAACCGGGAGGTTCATGGGGCAACAGAAGTGGACAGCGCTACCAGGGCAGTTATAACCGCAGTGGTAGTGGGTCATATCAATGTCAGAACAACAGCACCACCCAGGATTCAACAGCCAAGCCAAGTACCTCCAATGCTTCAGTTCAAGGTGGAGGACAGAAAAACAGTGGGAAGCTTTTCATGATGGACAAACCGGAAGCACAGGATGATGCTCATGTAGTTACTGGTACCTTTCTTGTTCATAATGTACAATCCTTTGTTTTGTTTGATTCAGGGGCTACACACTCTTTTGTGTCTAAGAGTCATGCCATGTCTATGGGTTTGGGTAAGTTTGAGGTTGTAAAAGATTATGTGTTCATACCTTCAAGGGAGTCTGTGTCGTGTCTCAAGTTGTATAAGGGTGTGTCCATGGTGGTTGGAGGGGTAGATTTACCGATAGATCTGTTAGAGTTTCCTATGGATGGGTTTGAGGTGATTGTCGGGATGGATTGGCTGGGTAAGTATGATGCCAGGATAGATTGTCGGCAAAAGAGAGTGTCCTTAAAGGGTCCTAAGGGTGTTAGGGTGTTTTATAGAGGGTTTGTGGTAAAACCTAAGTGTAAGTTCATAGCTGTGATGACTTTAAAGTCATGTTTGAGGAAAAAGTGCCCCTTGATTCTCTGTTATATGAGAGATCACCGAGTAGAGCCGCCGACAGCTTCTGAGATATCTATGATGAGAGAGTTCGAAGATATCTTTCCTGAGGAGATACCGAGTTTGCCTCCCAAGAGGCATGTTGATTTCAGCGTGGAGCTTAAACCGGGAATAGGTCCGATATCCAAAGCACCTTACCGTATGGCACCTAAAGAGTTAGCGGAGTTGAAAAAACAGATACATGAGTTGCTAAGCAAGGGTTATATTAGGCCTAGTGTGTCACCGTGGGGAGCCCCAATTCTTTTTGTAAAGAAGAAAGATGGGAGTATGAGACTGTGCATTGATTACCGAGAGCTAAATCGTGTCACAGTGAAGAACAAATATCCTTTGCCTAGGATTGATGACCTGTTTGATCAGCTAAGTGGAGCAGGTGTGTTTTCCAAGATTGATCTGAGGTCGGGCTATCACCAGCTCAGGATAGCAGATCAGGATATTCCTAAGACGGCGTTCCGATCTCGATATGGTCATTATGAGTACGTGGTGATGCCTTTTGGGTTGACCAATGCACCAACAGCTTTCATGGATTTGATGAACCGGATCTTTACACCGTTCTTGGATAGGTTTGTGATTGTTTTCATCGATGACATCTTAGTCTATTCTAAGACTAAGGAAGAACATGAGGAGCACTTGAGGATAGTCTTATAGACTTTGAGAGAGAATCAACTTTATGCCAAGCTATCTAAGTGCGAGTTCTGGTTGGAGGAGGTGGCTTTTCTGGGTAATGTGATATCCAAGAAGGGGGTATCTGTGGATCCTATTAAGATTGAGGTCGTAACCAAGTGGGAATCACCGAAGAATGTTGCTGAGATTCGGAGTTTCTTAGGCCTTGCTGGATACTACAGGAGATTTGTGAAAGATTTCTCTACCATAGCACGGCCTATGACATCTTTGATGAGGAAAGAGACCAGATTTTTTTGGGATGAGAGTTGTGAGATGGCGTTTCAGACCTTAAAGGAACGCTTGACCACAGCTCCTATCCTAGCTTTGCCAGAGGGATGTGAGAACTTTGAGGTTTATACCGATGCTTCAAAGAATGGTCTTGGTTGTATTTTGATGCAGGCAGGGAAAGTCATCGCTTATGCTTCGCGGCAGCTGAAGCCATATGAGGAGAACTACCCTACTCATGATCTGGGGCTGGGTGCAGTTGTTTTCGCTCTTAAGATTTGGAGGCACTACCTTTATGGAGCGACCTTTAAGGTGTTTTCCGATCATAAGAGCTTAAAATATATCTACACTCAGAAGGAGCTTAACATGCGACAGAGACGGTGGATGGAGCTTATCGGAGATTATGATATGGAGATCATCTATCACGAAGGTAAGGCTAATGTTGTTGCAGATACACTGAGTAGGAAGAGCGTTCATTCGCTATGTACAGCCATGTCCTTGCTAAAGCTAAGGGATGAGGTGTCTAGGATGGGAATCTTTATGTTAAGGAAGGGGGATTCCATTGGGGATTTGACGATCGAGCCGGAGTTGTACGAGAACATCAAGAGTAAGCAGGAGTTTGATCCTAAGATTCAAGAGTGGAAGTCTAGAGTAGAGAGTGGGACGGTTTCCAGGTTTTCTATCCATACAGATAGGAGTGTCCGTTTTGATGGGAGATGGTGTGTTCCTGAGGATGCAGAGTTGAGGAGAGTGATCTTGACGAAGGCTCATTGTACTCCTTATTCAGTTCACCCGGGTGGTGACAAGCTTTACAAAGATCTTAAGAAGACTTTCTGGTGGCCAAACATGAAGAAAGATGTAGCTGAGTTTTTGGCCAGATGTTTGACCTGTTAAAGGATCAAGGGTGAACAAAGGAGACCACAAGGTAAGATACAATCTTTGGAAGTACCTGAGTGGAAGTGGGAGTCAATCTCTATGGACTTCATTGTGGGGTTGCCTAGGTCACAGCAAGGTAACAACATGATCTGGGTGATTGTTGATCGGTTAACCAAGTCAGCTCACTTTGTTCCTATGAAAGATACTTGGTCTATAATGCAGCTGGCACTGGGTTACAGGAGGCATGTGGTTCGGTTACATGGTATACCTAAAGATATCGTTTCTGATCGTGATACGAGGTTCATATCCAAGTTTTGGCAAAAACTGCAGGAGTTGATGGGTACAACCTTGAAGATGAGTACAGCCTTTCATCCAGCAACTGATGGTCAGATAGAACGAACCATCAAGACCTTAGAGGACATGTTGAGGGCATGTGTCATGGAGTTTGGGGGCAGCTGGGAAGACAGGCTTGATCTGATCGAGTTTTCATACAACAACAGTTATCATACGAGCATCGGGATGGCATCTTTTGAGGCTTTGTATGGCCGGAAGTGCTGAAGTCCAGTTTGTTGGGATGATTGTTCTAAGACAGTGGTTTTAGGGCCACAGCTGCTAGTACAGTATATGGTGGATCAAGTCTAGTTAATTCGACAAAAGATGAGAGCAGCTCAAGATCGTCAGAAGAGCTATGCCGATTTACACCGCAGGGACATTGAGTTCGCAGTAGGTGACAAGGTCCTTTTGAAAGTGTCATCTATGCGAGGTGTGTTGAGATTTGGGAAGCGAGGTAAGCTAAGTCAAAAGTTTATAGGTCCTTATGAGATTTTGGACCGTATAGGCGAGGTAGCCTATAGATTAGCCTTGCCACCAGCTTTGGATAGAGTCCAAAATGTTTTCCATGTTTCTCAACTTCGGAAGTATGTGAGTGATCCATCGTATATCCTTGAGATGGAGAACATCGAGCTCGATGAATCCTTGTCCTATGCCGAGATTCCTAAAGAGATTCTTGATCGCAAGGTGCGTAAGACAAGGAATGGTGAGACGGTCTTACTCAAGGTCCGTTGGTCTAATCATAATGTGGAGGAAGCCACATGGGAATCCGAGGAAGCTATGCGAGAACGTTTTTCTAACCTTTTTGATCAGGTATGTTTGGTTACGGGGACGTAACCGTTGTCTTTTTAGGGGGATAGGAGATGGTCGCGGTTGTGTTTTGTCTTAGTTTGAGTCGGGTTAGTGAGTCTTGTGGTGTTTTGTGTGGTTCTTTGGCGTTGATAAATGTTTGTCAGCGTAGTCTTTTTGTGTTGTGTAGTGTCTTGTTTAAGGGTGGAGTGTGAACTTCGGGACGAAGTTCTTTTTAAGGGGGGAAGACTGTAATACTACGGATTTTCTTTGGTGACTACTCGACCGAGTAGAGCCTACTTGGCCAAGTAGTGCTGTTGTTGTAGTCTGTTTTGGTTCTGCCGAGGAATACTCGGCCGAGTATAGTGAATACTCGACCGAGTAGAGGATACTCGGCCGAGTATACACTTTAATCGACCGAGTATCCGGTCTGGCGAAGCGTATTTTGACGGTTTGATTAGGGAATGTTTGGGGTTATTTTTATATCCCGCGTCAGTTTCTAAAACCTTATTTCAAACTTCATCATTCTACGTTTACCCTAATCACTCCCTAATCACTTCCTAATCATTCCCTAGCATTGTGGTGTGTGCAATCTTCGTGGTTCTTGTGTATAATTCCTCATTCTACTGTTGGTAAGTTCTATTTCTATGTTGTTTGTGTTCTTTGAGGTTACTGTATACATATATGGAATTGGGAATATAGGGGATTGTGCAATGTGTAATTGTGTTATGTGATCCTTGTATAGGAGAAGACTTCGTAGAGGAGCCTTTCTGATTGTCCGAGTTTCGTGCTACTGTTGATTGCTAAGGTAGGGTTCTCCCTACTCAGTTTACTGTTCATTGTTAAGACATACTTGTTGTGTTATTTGTTATCTGCTGATCATCGGAGTATGGGCGTTGTTGTGGCGGTGTTGATGTGGAGAGGTGGTGACAGTTGTGTTACTGTGTGGTTGTGATTGTGGTGGAGTCACTTGCGGGAGTGGCTTCACACCCTAGTTCGCCCTCCATGGAACCCGCCACGGGAGGGGATGTGCATATTAAGGGACAGGGATTGTTAGTCGCTCGTTGATGAGCTGGACTAGGTGGGATCGGCTGCGGTCACCCACTGGCGGCGAGGATTACCTGTTGCGATGGGTAATCTGGCAGGGCTACACACTCCGGTGTGTAGTCGGTTACTGTGTGAGATCGAGAGACTGGGGTTGGAGGATAATCAGCTGGTTACCTTGTTGTTTGTCTTATATTGATTAATACTGACCCCGTTGTTGTTTGTGGAATTTGCGGTGATCCATTCGGGGATGGTGAGCAGACTTGACAGGTTTTGCTTGGTGAGCTTGGGGCAGTCATGAGAGAGTTGTCATCACCAGTCGTAGCATCACTGTCCGAGTCGTAGTTTTGGATTTCTTAGTTGTCAAACATTTGGTTTATTTTATTGTAACAGTTTGGGATTTGGTCGATGTAAACTTTTATACTTTATGGTAGCTTAATAAATGTGCTCAGTTCAGACGCTTTTGATATGTACTAACCTCGGGCAACCGAGATGGTAACACACTTTCATGGTAGGGTGGTCCTGGTAAGGCACCTTGGTATGAGGGGGTGTTACACCGCGACTCCAGGAGCTTCTGTTCCTGTCACCCTGGTCGATCGACTGGCTAGTATGGTCGATCGACCGCCTTCGCTGTTGTACCTGTTCACGACCATTCCCCTGCTGTGTTTGGTCGATTTGTTGAGTTGAGGGAGTCTTTTCTCCACTTTATTCTCCGATTCATTTCTGTTTTCTTCTGTTTTCTTATTTTGCACATAATTTTGCGTTTCATAAATTGCTTTCTCGGAATTACGCGCGTTACTTTTGTTTTTTTTCAGGTACCTATGGTAGCACTGCTGGCTACTGAAATCTCCTAGCTCACGCTGGTTTGGGGAGGTTTCCTGCTGCGCTTAAAGTCTTGTGAGTTTCCGAGTCCTTCTTTTATGTCAATTTTAGTTATATTTCCGCAAAATCCCAATTTCCTTTGTTTTTTTTCATTATCTGATTTTGCACAATGAGGGCATTGTGTGATTTGGTTTGGGGAAGGGTTTTGCATTGCATTCATTCTGTTTTGCATTCACGTTTACATTGTTGTCCTGCATGGTTGTTTATTTTCCTCTTATATATAGAAAATCCAAAAAAATTGAAAATTTTCAAAAAAATTCAAAAAATGCATGTTTATTTTAGCATATAGGTTGAGTCGGAACGGTAGTAGTTCAATGATGACGTTGCATTTTCAGCTGTTTATGCCTAAGCCGTGCTTAATTAACATGTTATTAGTAGAATCATTTGCATATCTACGAGTTTTCGTTAATTTCTTCGCTGAATCTTGAGACTTGACTTAGATTTTTGGCAAACTACTTATATATTCTGAGGTTTAGAGCTTATAACTGGTGACATTCATGACCAGTTTATCTAGAAATGTGAGTAGTACTCCTTATGAGACATGTTATATCATATTGCATAAATATGAACTTAATCTGCTTAATACCTGTATGCATTCGCTTTGTGGTTTGTTGACACATGTGGAAGAGGTTCCCCTTTATTCATTTTACCCATAAGCCCCACAAAAGCCAAATTTGTCTTTTTTGTCCCATAAGTTACATTCCACATTTAGCCTACCCTTGCTGAGCTAGTATTGGTAGTCATTCGGGAATATTGTATTGCATTTTGGTTTTTATGTCTCGTGTTGAGAATATGTTGGTGAAATGTTGAAGTGAAAGAAAAGAGAAAAAAAAGGAGAAGAAAAAAAATAAATAAAGAAAAAGAACAAAAATAGAACAGTGTTCGATAAAAGAGCAAAATCCAGTCGGTCGACTGACCATCTTGGTCGATCGACTGAAGCCCGGGAAAAGAAAAAATCACATGGTTGTTATTATCATTAGATGGTGATTTTATTCCCATGTTTTATTATTATCATTTGGGGAATTGCAGTTATAATTGGAGATTGTGAGATTAGTGCTAATCATTAGCACCGGTTTTATTGTTGAATCTTGAGCAAGAAGTTGGGATGTTCCCGTAATTTGGTATTCAGTAGTTACTAGCTTGGCTTTAACTCCTCTATTCCAAATTTATCTTAGCCCCTTCTTACCCATTACCTCACATATCCATATTTACCTCGGCATGTGTCATGGTCATTTGTTTGGTTGGAATGCATATGTACGGTTGTAGAGATCATTTTCATATTAGATTGCAGGCATGTTCTTATAGGTCGTAGTTAGGTGAGAGTCATTACAAAATTACTTCTTTCTATATTTTACGTATATTCACCTATGCTTATGTGTGATATGAGCGACCCGTGAGAGTCCATAATGATAAGTCTCTATAGTTGACGGTTCAGCAGTTTTTAACGACTACATAACTCGTTTGCATGATTCATATTGCTAATTGATTGTTAGTTGTTGCATTAAACTGGTTTAGGCTTTACAGTATGCATTTTTCTCTGAGGTTGGACTCGTTCCATTAGGTCCTAAGATCGAGTCTAGTTCTTGCTTGGGGACAAGCAAGGGTTTGGTTTGGGGAAGTTTGATGCGTGTCCTAAATATGATGTTTTACACCCTATTTTACACGCATTTCAGAGCTCAATTATGTATTTTATGCTACTATTTTCCCTATTTCCGTCTACTTTCGTGTTTTTGTGTATTATTGCATAAATGTGAAGAATCCAGCGGAAATCGAGGCGAATCCATCCCTAAGTACTTAGCATTGCATTTGACATGAAGTAAAGACCCGGGAAGCGAACTTGGTGCGCATTTCGAGGCCTGAAAGATATGTTTGCGAGAGTTTTAGAAGCGGATTACCAGCTACAGTGGTCTATAGACTGACCTACATGGTCTATAGACCGTCGAATCTTTGAATGTAAGTCTACAGAAGAGTAGTCGGTCGATCGATCGATGCCTCGTGGTCGATCGACCGAGCACGATTATCAGAAGCTACTGTACAGCGGAGCTTGGTCGATCGACTGGTCCAAGTGGTCGATCGACCACCCCGCGACCCTAACGCGCAAGTTAAAATTAGAATTTCGAAAGCCCAATATAATTAGGTTTTAGGAATAAAATTTACGTAAGACTATCTATATAACGTAACCTGAGGTTTCAGAAGAGGATATATCGAATTAATTAGGGTTCAATACACAGGGAAGTTGAACTTTAGATTATTTCATTAGTTTAGATCAGCTTTCATTAATAAAGTTTATTTTTGGCATTGGGTTTTGATCTTTTCTCATCAATTCTTCTTTACGGTATTCCTCTGTTTATTTGTTCAATTTTGTTGCTTTAATTCTTCCATAATTTAGAATTGATAGTTTAGATTCCCCAAAGCCGAATTCTCGTTTCATGTTAGTTATTTATTTAGTTAATTCAATTATGAAATCAATTGCTTTATTTGTTAATTTTATTGTTGTTGTTACCATTCACATGAGTAGCTAAATAACCCTTGCTAAGATGTAGGGGAGCTATAGCGTAGATGGCGTAGAATAGGTGACCCCGAATTAGGGCATGGTAGATCGACTGGCTTAACTGGTCGACCGACTATGTCGTGTGGTCGGTCGACTGAAGTAGTTGGACGATCGACCGGACCCGTGTTTGATTAGCATCGTTTGATTCGTTAAGTGCAATATTTAACAATGAGACCGAGAGGAGACTTGTTAGATGCTTAGTTTTGACCAACCCCTAGATCGAGAGATAGGGGAGGGCATTAATTAATGAATTAAGACGACTAAATTGCTAAGATCGAAAGATAAGTAATTTAGGCTTTAGAAATCACTTTTCAGGGCGAGATCTAGTATTAGTGAGGCCTAGGGACTAGTAGCATAGGCCGAAAGGAGCTACTAGTTAACTTGGACCGAGAGGACATGTTTTACCCATCCTACACGACTGTATTTCAGACTTACCTAGGATTATGTGCCATTGTAGCTATAGTGAACCGACCATCTTAGCTCATTTTTATCATTTCTTTACACTTATTTTTATTACTTGCTTATTTATTTTTGCATTTAGACTTAGATATACTTCAAGCAAAACCCCCAACCTTAGACTAAAATTAAGACAATTAGAACTCCCTACCTCCTTGCGGATCGACCCTTACTACCACTTGGTAGTTGTAATTTGGAAATTATAAATATTATTTTTGATACTCACATCGACAGGTATCATATCTCATGCTCAGTATTAGCACAAACTTGTGCATGCTCACCAATAGTCTCTACAATCTCCGGACTACCTAGACTTTCGCTAGGACTCTCCAGCTCAGCTACTACCAACTCGTTTGCATTCCTACCTCCTCGGGGATTTTCATACTCAGCAGCATGAATGGCCATCTCCTCAATAAGATGCTACTGATCATCTTCTACATTCTTCGGGAATCTCCCTTTAGCTGCATTATCAAGGATAGCCCTCTGGTCCGGATGCAACCCAATGTAAAATTGGGTACACAAGAACCAGCGCTTGAAACCATGATAAGGCACAGAACGGACGAGCCTCTTGAACCTAGTCCAAGCTCCGTTCAAGTCTTCAGTAGGTAGTTGCTCAAATGCAGTAATTTGAGCTCTCAACGCATTAGTGCGCTGTGGTGGAAAATATCACCTGTAGAAGGCTAAAGCAAGGGAATTCCAATCGGTTACACCGGCAGCTTCCCTGTCTAAATCCCTCAACCATTCCCGGGCATCATCAGCTAAAGAGAAGGGAAAGAGAATTCCCTTCACTCTGGCTTGTGTCACCCCAGCAGCAAGAGGAATGGTGGAGTTACTCTGTAAATAGCTCTATATGCTTTCACGGATCTTCTCCAGGTACCCCCCTGAAGAGATTTCTCTCGAGCAGCTGTATATAGGATGGGTGGATTCCAAAGGTTCCCGAGTTAATAGTGGGTAGTAGGAAACCTTTTGGAAGGGAATCCACCGTCGGCACTGAATGGCTGGCTATATTCGGCATCCTGGTAGATAGAATTTACAGACTGGAGCAGGTACGACAATGTTCTCTTCTAGAACAGATATCCTGCAAACTAATCAAAAACTTACAAAAATATGAGATCAGTCTCAAGGAATAAATTCCTTGAGACGAGAGACAAACTTAAATAAAGCAACAAAATTGCGCCACCTCCCCGGCAACGGCGCCAAAATTTGACAGGCTAGTCGTATACCTATCAAAAATAACCAATTGGCTCTAACTAATATAGCTAGGGAAATCGGGTCGATCTCCACAAGGATATGGGAAAATGTTAGCTTTAACTAAGTCCATCACGGTAACCAATTTTGGGGTTTGAATTTGTTTGTTGTAAACTAATAAGATTAAGGAAGAGGGGAAAGGAAAGAGAATAAGGATTAAGTAAATAAGGAGAAAATAGCTAAGACAGTCGGTTCACCATGATCATTCAGTCAAGCAATCTAGGTCTCAGGTCAATGCAAGTATGGTCTATGGGGCAGTGAATATCCCCTTCCGGTCTCAATTCGCCCTAAAGCACAAATAACTTAGCTTCCGCCCTCACTACAGTGCCCTAATGTTCACTACGAGTCTCAACCTTTCCAACCTTCCGGTCCAGGTCAAGGTTTACTACGATTAAATGACTAGTTACGTTGACTCAATTAGACAGAAACAATTAAATGTAGCGATTAACAACATAAACTACACAAGCATTAAACCTAATATATTGATTTACAATTCCTTCATAATCATGGATTCCCTAAGTCTTAGTAAAATAAATTAGCTATGCATTATCATCGGATTAACATTAACCATACATAGACAAGAAGAATTAAACATGATAACAATAAACAAGAGAGATTTGAATAAAGCAATTTCAAAAATAAAAGAAGAGAAGAAGTAATAGCAATAAAAGAGATTAAGAATAAGAATTAGAAGAAAGTATAATACCGATTACAAGGTTCGATCCAAGGGAAGAGTATGAGAGAAGAAGAGAGAAGAAGAGAAGAAAAGCAATGTAGTCTGTAGTGTCATTTAGTAGTCGAAAATCATACTACTTACCCTAATAACAAAGCCTAATTACAAAGCCCATACGAAATAATGCAAGAAACACGGCGACAGAACAAAACCTCTCGATCGAGAGGAATTAAACCACTCGATCGAGGAACTAAGCAGCAATTCCACTCGATCGAATGGAAAAACCGTTCGATCGAGGACTTCTTATAATGGCCTTTTCGATCGAGTATGAAAACAACTCGATCGAGTTAAACTCCAAGAGATAAAGCATTCGATCAGGTAAAAAGAGGTCGATCAAGCTATATTAGCGCATAAGGCACTTTGACACCTTCCGAAATAAGCTCACGCGTCTTCAAAGTGATGGATTCCGAGCTCCGATTCCTTGTTCTCCATAAATGTATGCAAATTGGACGAGTTTAGGCTTGATTTATCTTCTTTCTGGTCCATATCTGCAATATACACAAGACAAATCAAAGTAGACTATTCGGGGGTATTTGTAGCTAGATGCCACGTAAAATAGTACAGAAATGCGTGTAAAAATGAGGTAAAAACCCTATATAAAATACACGCATCAGTAATGAGTCGTATTCTTATGAAAATGTCATAATGCTATGCCTTATTGCTTGACTTATATTTATGCCCTACTTGTGCTGATTCTGGAAAGTACGGGTTTGGCCACTTGTGCTGATCTGGCAAGTGAGTTTTATCTTAGCCTTTCCGCCACTTTCGTGCTGATCTGGCGATTGGGGTGCTCGATTTTCATTTTGTCATCGAGTCTTGGATGCGGGATGATTCTGCCGCATGTCGAATCGGAAATGTACATTCCGAGAGTCTGACCAGATTTACACTAGGACCATATTATTATCGTAGTCCTACCTAGGGAAAAATTTAGTCTAAGAGTAGTAAATATCTTGCTTGATTATGGTCATTTGCATATGTCTTTCCATACGAGAGTTTACGTCTTATATGGTTGAATGTGAGAGTCTTGGTCCTATCGGATACTAGAGGTGAGATGCAAGCCTTCTAGTTGCGATATGATCGCCGGGATTGATGCTCCCATCCGTTCTCATGGTGAGATGCAAGACATGAGTGCGCATGTGACGTTAATAGCCACGTCCCGTGCAATGTTTGTTAGAAGATTTCTAAAGTAATGGCTATGGCTTTCTACTGTATGTATTGCGATGATTGACTACTCGTTTATCTATCTCACATGATCTGAGTACTAGTTTTGTGTAATTTGGATTGTCGCATATGTCGCCTTTCATTGGAATTCGTGTTTGTGATTAATTAACCGTATCTATGTTCTTTCCTTTACTTCACTTATTTAAATAGGCATATGACATGCTCATTTGCTATTCTATCTTCCTTTTCTTATTACTCTGACATGAATGATCCCATGCTTATTTGTTCAAGAGAATTGCATCCCTTATTTATTATGCCTTGCCTTATTTGAGTTCTTTGTTATGTTCGTTTCGATATAATGTGGCTAGGAGAACCTTGAGTTACTCCCCACTGACTGTGGCATTCATGTTTACATGAATGACATGTATTAGTTGGTGCATCTATGGGGTGAAGACATATGTGAGCTAGCGAGTACCTTGACCGTTGGACTTTGTCTATCATTATGCTTAGACTCACCCTTTCTGACTTGTTATTCGTGGGATATCTTTTCCCCTTTTTGGCTAGACTTGGTTTGTAATAACCTATGTTTTCTTACCGTTAAACTCGTTTCGTTGTTTTAGTGACTCCCGCGTGTCAAACTTTAACTAGTAATAAAAAGTTATAAAAAAAATCATAATTTCCGCTTAAATTTATTAGTTATATTTTCCGCTTTATCGCGGGGTGTCACATAAGGTGCTATGGTCCAACAATTAGGTGGAGGAAGCCACTTTAGAACCGAAAGAGGCTATGAAGGAACGCTACCCACACCTTTTGAGCATGTATGTTTGGTTACGGGGTCATAACCGTTTGTCTTTTAAGGGGGGTAGGAGGTGGTCGCATGCGTGTTTTGGGGTAGTTTTCAGGTCGGTATAGTTGTGTTTTGGTTTGTGTGAACAATAGTTGGTGATAGTTGGGTTCATGTTGGTGTCTTTTGAGTTAGGTGTTCTTTCAAGTTGCATAGTTAGTGAGTTGGTTTTGGATGTTGCATTAGGTATGGTGTGAACTTCGGGGACGAAATTCGTTTGAAGGAAGGAAGACTGTAATACTATGATTTTATGGTATTCGCTTACTCGGTCCATAAACCGAGTAAGTTGTCGAGTGCTTTTAAACAGGCTACTGTTTTGGGAGCACTCGGCCGAGTTGGGAGGAATTCGGCCGAGTAGGTCGTACTCGGCCGAGTACCCGGTCTGACGGTTTAATTTTCGCTGTTTTCATTAAGATGATTAGAGGTTATAAATTACGCTTTATTAGTTAATAAATAATTTTTACAAAACCTAAACTACGTTTACCACTTCTCTAATCATCTTAATCACTCACAGTCTATTTGATCGATCGTGAGTCTACATCTCTTCTTCCGTACCGGTTTCGTTTGTAAGTCTCTAGCATTTTCTTAATCAGTTTGTGGTTGTCACTTGGAGTTTGCCCTAATTTGGGTTAGGATGAGGGTAAAGATTGAATAGTGATGGATTATGATATAGTATTGTTTGATTATTCTTTGTTAGGTGACGATTTCGTAGAGAAGCCTTTCTAGCCTCGTTGTTGTTGTCAATTTGCGGAATTTCGAATAAGGTAGAGTTTCCCTACTCAATTGATTGTATATTTGATATGAGATGAATTGCGATTGATTGTATACATGTATCATTTGGATTGAGATTATATTGTTGATTGGTACTGTTGTTATCACTACAACAATTTACCTCTTGCGCCTCGTTGAAATTCGTGGCGCAAGTGTCAAATTTTCGTGGCTATGACAATTGGCCACGAGAAATCTTTCGTGGCCCAAGTGGCTACTAAATGGCCATGGGAAAAAGTAATACGTGGCTAAACTCCATTTTTTTTGCCACGACATTTAACGTGGCTAAAATTCGTGGCCAAAAATTGCTCCCGTGGCTAACACCACAATGGCCACCAACATATTACCGTGGCAAAAATGTGGCAAAAAGTTGTTCCGTGGCTAACATCATAATAGCCACATCATATTACCGTGGCAATAAAAGAAAATTCTCATGGCTAAACATCTTTATTTACCTCTTTAAATACAAATAATTAGTAGTGGTATTACCATGGCTAGGGAATTATATTTTTCATTTGCCATCAAATTGTGTTCGCAGAGTTGCCTTTATGTCCTTATAAACAAGCCGTTATTAAGAAATATATGATCGTAATAATCAAATGTACTAACTACCTAGTACAAAATAACACATGGTTTCTTATAAACAACATTGATATTACCAAAGTATATACAATTAGTCTTGCTGAAGACGGGTCGGAGCAAGTGACGGGTAATGTCACTCACAAAACGGATAGGGCGGACAAGGTGGGGGCACCCCCATGTGCTTCCCTCTCTCCTCTATTTGGGTTATTTGTGAGGGAAAATGGTATCCGTCACGTGCCGTCACAAATGAGATTTTGTGAAGTACATATAATGAAATAAACAGTAAGTCTTTAGGCAAACTGAAAGTACAACCCCACACTAGTGCAAAAGGTGAATTGCTGCTCCAAAAATGGTCGATAGTCATTCACACAATTCATAAATAAAAGGTACAAACTAATGTTCTTATGAACCATATTTCTCCGAAGAAGGACCCATACTTTACTTGTTGGTTGGTCCTTTTTGATAATAATGAGCTGATCCTTTTTTATAAAAAGCAACTACGCCTGCGAAAATAATCAACCAACAATAACAACAAATCATAATAAATAGTAAGTGCAAGTCATACTACAAAGTGACACAACAATGTGAGTAACCTCCAATACATAAGACACTTAGGTTAAATACAAATAATACAAATACTCCCACCACAATGGCATTCTCCAAATGGCATTCTGCAAATCATATACAAATAGCGGACCAAGCTTGATGATGACCGAAAGTTGTGTGGTCAAAGTGCCTAAAAGGAATCACATATAGCACCATGCCTTAAAATTTGAAGCAAGCAATAAGCTCTGACTATAAACTCAAGCTAACAATAAGTAAGGAAACTATATATTATATACCATCTCAAACAAAAGTATTGTTATATTATCATAAATTTAGTTAACAAAAAATAGTTCTTTAGTTTGATAAAATTGAAGTATGAGAAGGACGGGATGTTGCGTACCTTTTAGAAATACGGTGATTCACCTATTGCTGACCCCATATCAAGGGATGATCTGTGAAGGTGGACAGTGTTTCTTCAATACTACAAGAAGAAAAAAAAAAGTGAGATTTCAAAAAACTTGTGTATCATGTCCAACGCAAGCACAATAAAAAAATTAAGTAAAAAAAAATTAAGAGAATCCTAGAAGAAAATGATACAAGATATACGTACATTATGGAACATTCAAAAGGGTTGCCTAATTCGCTCAACCAGGCTGCGTATTGCGAATGAATTCGCGCGAATTACGAATTTGAATTACATCGAATTATGGTTTTTGGTTGTAATTTTATCGAATTATGCTCAATTTTGAGCGAATTACGTATTGGTATTACGAATTCGAATTGGTCATATTACGAATTAGGTAACCCCGGGTTTTCAAATCATAATAGGAATCCTAATCATAATAGGAATCCTGACATGCTACACAAGCCTTAACTCGGGTTAGAACAAGTGTAGGAAAATATTGTATGTAAAAACATATTTTAAAATTTGAGATAACCAATAGAAATTATCCCTTCAAATCCAATGGAGCTTTGTAAGTTAGAAGCAAGGTCTTCAAATTGATGCAACTAAAATACCCTCAGGGCGGGAGTTAGGGGTAGCGAAATTTGCATGGTCTCATAAATAACACACATCAATTAAACTTTTGATACTTCGAATATGGTTTTAATGCATTTTTATTGATGTTATTTATTTTTAAGTCATGTGATCCTATTTGTCACAATAAAAAAAAAAAAAAAAAAAAAAAAAAAAAAAAAACCTTAACTAAAGACTTGTATGAAAAATGAAAATTAGAAAGATAAGTTAGTTTTGCACAAAAATATCAGATTTTTTTTTCAAAATAGGGTTATTTCACAAACTGTTTTTTGCTTTAGGGTCGGTTTCAAACTATTTCTCCCCAATGGGTCCACGTCATCATTTTTCTTTTTCTTCCCACATTTTAACCAAATCGCCATTTGAAACAGCGATTTGACGCTTTTTACAGAAATCCAACAAACATGACAAAACACAAATAGAGCCAAATCGCTACTTGGGTCAGCGTTTTACCCAAATCGCTACATGGTTCAGCGATTTGCCCTGTTACTAATGCCTGAAACAAAAAGAGCTGCTTTATTTCGGCGGCATAACTTATTTTCCGCTTCACTTGTGGCTACCATATTCTGGACACAAACGGAAAAGGCAAAATCAGCAAGTATATATCAATGCATACATGAATACATGCTACAAACTAATGCCTCAAATAAAAAGAGAAGATATCTGAACAAATCTTTTGAACTCAAACTTCGATTAAACTCGGAAGCTCTGATGAGCTGATTTTACTATGAATGTTGTTCAAACTCGAAAATATTATCAAAAAACTTATGCTCCTCCTTCCATAAATCGGAATAATCGTATTGATTTAAGCAAGAAACATCAACTTGATCAAATCATTAAATATCGGACAACTCGAAAACAACATCAGTTTTCAATTCTATATGAAAAACAAATGGATACACGTCCTAGGATCAAATTCAGTTCAATAAAATTCATCAAACACAGCACAAGCCGGAAAGAAAACCTCATTTAGAATCGACATATGAGTTGATTGTGGAAAACTAAAACTCCGCAGCATTATAAATGGCGACAGATTAAAATCAAAGTGAAAGGTGAAGTTGATGAAATTAAAAGAAAGTACCTTGCTTTGGCGGTCAAAATAAGTAAGGAGTAGTTGAAGAAGCACGACAAATCACAAAGATGAAGATCGTGGAAGCTGCCAAAGTGATGGCGTCCATGGGTGTCGATACTGGGTAGTGCAATGATTAAGAATACCTAAAACAGTGCATACCTGTATTCATCAATGCGATTTGGCTCTATTTGCCAAAATCGTTCAACCAAGTAGCGATTTGAGTAAATCGCTCAACCAAGTAGCGATTTGGCTCTATTTGCGTCTATTTGTTGGATTTCCGTTAAAAGAGTCAAGTCGCTGTTTCAAATGGCGATTTTGTTAAAATCTGGGAGAAAAAAAGAAAAGTAATGACGTGGACCCATTGGAGAGAAATAGTTTGAAACCGACTCTAAAGTGAGAAATAGTTTGCGAAATAACCCTATTTTAAAAAAAAATTCAAAACATCAGGTAAAATTTTATTTATTAAGGGTGGGGTGAGGGGAATATGGCATCAGATGACAAATTATATAAATAGAAATATGACCCTCCAAAGAATGGGACACTGAAATTGGAACTTCTAAAATGGAGGTACTATTCCTATTATTGAAACCGATTATGAAATGAAAAAGAAAGAGGTGAATATAAGAAATATTAGAAAAAAAATGTGGCTCTCAGGAATCAGGATTCGTTCGAGCGTGCTACAAAACAACAATTGGACCTACCACTGAACTACTTGCAATCTAATGCTATTTTACTATTCTACTACAGTTCTTATCTTTTAGAAATTTTTTGGGGTAGCACTGTAGCAGAATACCAGATTTCTAAGTAATTTTTTTGGGTTTTGGGAAAACATAGGTTATCCCTTGAACCTACCTGCCTTCGCCCCTTCTCAGGTTGTATAGCAAGCCCTATATGATGCGATTTCACAATATAACTTATAGCAAGTCCTCCTGAAAGTTCAAAGCATCTACTCAGTCTCGCAATACTATTTACAGTGACTCGTATATGAGACGGTCTCACATGTGAGACTTACCAAAATACTTGTTCCTCATTGAAATAAGTTCCCAATGGTTAATGAGTTGGTGTCATGGAAAGTGCTATACAAGCCATTAAACTCTTGTAGCCAAAATTACAGCATTTGAAAATCTGACATCGATTTCAAACAAAGTCATCAAAGGGAACGTGGCCAAGAGTATTTTAAAAGTATACTACCATCGATCAAAGTTAAGCTCACCAAATCAAACTATTGATAAGAAAAATCAAATTATTTCCTCTGCAATCGATAATCAATGTTATAAGTTGAACAAATTAAACATCATAATCAGATAAACCTAAACTAGGGAATAATCATATACTCCCTCCGTCCCGGTTAATTGTTATAACCATATAATCCCTCCGTTTGTTATCCTTTGTTTTTGGCACAAAGACCAAGGAAAGAGGAGGGGGCCAATTATAAGATGACAAGTGGACCAAATTGGGTGTGAAGAATTAAATTGCTCATCAAATGTAATCCTAAAATAGAAAGGACAACAATTAACCGAGACACCAAAAATGGAAAATGACAACAAATGACCGGGATAGAGAGTATGAAGTATTAGCATATCGAGATGACTCCTAAAATGATAGACGTAAGAAGTGACATCGAAGCACTTCTCTAATTTTGAAGCGCTCCACTTCTTATAACAATTAATAAACAGATATTCAAAACGTAAAAAAAAAAAAAAAAAAATTTAATTGGTCGAACAATGAAACTGAAATACTGAATTAGGATAGTAGCATAACAATCGCCATGCTTTTGCGACTAAATAAGCGTAATTTCGAATTAAGCATAAACCCTAACAATAAAAATAAAATCAATCCAGTAAAGAAATATACCTAAATTCAACGATGAATGATATAGAATGCAGGAAACTACCTAGAATTAGTGGAAGAATTAGGAGTTTCGAGGTTCTATACACCAACACAATTACAGACGAATTATAAAGAGAGAGAGAGAGAGACAGTTGAATGATTAAGATTGTATTGAGTTTTTGTGTAAAATGATGAGTGAATGAATTACAGAGATGAATGTTGCTTTTATACTAAAAATGACAGCTAATTTGACACTAACTGACAGCTTGGCTATAACAACTTCTCAACTAACTTTGGCGCCAAAATGACAGGTTGTTATTTCTGGTATTTATTTGCCAATTTCAGTTACACTGCATCATATCTTCCCTCTTCAAAAGAGACTTGTCCTCAAGTCTCAGCTATCTTTCTGGCAAACTCAGGGTGTTGATGTTCAATTATATCAGCAAATTCCCACGTAGCATCATGAACTGGAAATCCCTCCCAATGCACCAGATACTGTACAGCAGCTTTATTCTGCCTTTTCACAATTCTCCTTTCTAAGACAGCTGCTGGTTGCAAAGTATTATCAGTAGAGAGCCCTTGCATCCAATCTGGAATGTGAGGTGCCTCAGGAAGTGTGCCTCGAAATGCTTTTAACTGGGACACATGAAAGACCCTATGAATCTTGACAGCATCAGGAAGAGTCAACTTATATGCTACTTTCCCCACAGTGTCTTCCACTTGAAAAGGTCCATAGTATTTGGGTGATATTTTCTCATTCATTCTTTGCTGAACTGACCCTTGTCTGTAGGGTTGCAACTTTAACCACACCCAATCTCCCACCTTAAACACCCTTTCTGTTCTGTTTCTGTCAGCCTGTGTTTTCATCCGTTGTTGTGCTCTGGTCAACTGTTGTTTGAGTAGTGTTAGCATGGTTTCCCTGTGCTGCATAGTTCTATCCACTGCCTCCACTGAAGATTCCCCTGGTAAGTAAGGAAGATGAAGAGGGGGAGGTTGATTGTATACTGCCTCATATGGTGTCAACTGGGTAGCAGAATGATATGTGGTATTATACCACCACTCAGCAAGAGGCAACCACATAAGCCATTCCCTTGGCTTTTCCCCACACATGCACCTTAAATAGGACTCAATACACTGTTGACCACCTCTGTCATCCCATCCGTCCTGGGATGGTAGGCGGATGACAACGATAGCTCGGATCCCCCGAAGTCAAACAAAGCCTCGCGAGAATTGGCTAGTAAAAATGGCATCTCTGTCACTCACTATACTCCTGGGCCAACCATGTAATTTGAAGACATTATCTAAATAAGCTTGAGCAACCTCCAAAGCTGTATAAGGATGAGCTAAGCCTATGAAATGAGCATATTTACTCATTCTGTCTACTACCACAAAAATGACCTCCCTCCCTTGAGACTTTGGTAAACCAAAGATGAAGTCCATAGAAATATCCATCCAAACCTCGGCGAGAATGGGCAATGGTTGTAATAACCCGAGGGTAAGTGAATGGTCATACTTATTAGCTTGACAAGTAGTACGATGTCTAACAAAGTGACTAATGTCCTTAGTCATACCCCTCCATACAAACAGCGCCTTAACCCTTCTAGTGGTAGCATCTCTGCCTGAATGCCCACTTTGAGGTGCACAATGGAGCCACTCCAATATTTTAGTCCTTAAGGACTGATCAGGACCTACCACAACTCTGCCTTTCTTTTGGAGAAAGCCATTAACTAGCTGGTAACTTGAGACAGGAGAAGAAGTCGTCTGCAATTGATCCCTTACAGTACTCAAAAAGGATCAATGTCATAGCTCTTTTGAATGAGGTCCGGTAAGTCGAGTGAGCATCGACAAGGCTAAACACATTAGCTCACTTCCAGAAACTCTAGACAAAGCATCTGCAGCTAGGTTCTCCTTTCCAGATCTGTAATGTATCTCATAATCAAACCCCATTAGCTTAGACAACCAGAACTGTTGAAAGGGAGTAGAAATTTTTTGCTGTAATAGCCATTTAAGACTTTTTTGGTCTGTTTTGATAAAAAATTTCTGGCCTGTAAGGTATTGCTCCCATTTCTGTACAGCAAAGACAATAGCTAATAATTCCTTCTCATATACGGATAATTTCTGCCATTTAGGGCTAAGTGTCTTGCTAATAAATGCTAGTGGGTGCCCATCTTGCATCAAAACAGCTCCAATGCCATTATTAGAAGCATCAGTCTCTACCACGAAAGTTTTATTAAAATCCGGGAGAGCCAAGACAGGAGCACTACTAAGAGCAATTTTTAGTTGCTGAAAGGCAGTTGTAGCATCTTTACTCCATTTGAATTCCCCTTTTCTTAATAACTGAGTAAGTGGTTGACTGATGACTGCATAGCCCTTCACAAACTTCCTATAGTAGCCTGCTAACCCAAGGAAACTTCTCAGGTCCTTCACTGTTTTGGGTTCAGGCCAATTGGACACTGCCAACACTTTAGAGGGATCGGTCTCCACCCCTTGACCAGTGATGAAATGGCCCAAATACTCTACTTTATCAATAGCAAAAGAACATTTGCTACTCTTAGCATACAGTTGGTTTGACCTCATCAACTCAAAAACTGCAGATAAATGCTTTGCCAGTGGATTTCTAATGACGGGTCAGAAACTAAGATGTCATCAAAAAAGACCAAAACACACTTCCTCAATAATGGCTTGAATATATTGTTCATCCAATTTTGAAAGGAAGAAGGTGCATTTGTTAAACCAAAGGGCATAACGAGAAACTCATAATGTCCAACATGAGTTTTAAATGCAGTTTTGAAGATGTCACTTTCATATACCCTCAATTGGTGATACCCTGCCCTGAGATCCAACTTTGAGAATACCTGTGAACCAGCTAACTCATCAATGAGCTCATCAACCACTGGTATAGGAAACTTGTCTTTGATAGTTCTCTTGTTGAGTTCCCTATAGTCAACACAGAGCCTCCATGATCCATCTTTTTTACCCACCAGAACCACAGGAGAAGCAAAGGGGCTGCAGCTATGTTGTATTATTCCCTGATCCAACATTTCTTGCACCAATTTCTCTATAACATCCCTTTGTTTAAGTGGATATCTATAGGGTCTGATGTTGTCGGGTTGAGCATCCTGTACCAAGGGAATTCTGTGGTCATAAACTCCTCTACTGGGTGGGAGGCAAGTAGGTTCCTCAAATATATCTTTGTACTGGTTCAACAAATGAACAAGCTCTACAGGCTGAGCAGTGTCATCTCTGACCTGTTGAGTACAACACAACACCTGGGATCCCTCATCTTCCTTGGTAACTAATTGTATAAAGCATAGATGAGCAGCCTTGTCCAAGATTTTAGAAGTGGGGTTGACTGTTCTGACTTTTTGAGGAGCCATTCCCCTCAAGACATGCCTCCTGTCTTTATATTTGAACTCCATCTTCAAGTTTTTAAAATTCCAGTTAACTGTACCTAGAGTACTGAGCCACTGTACACCTAGAACCATGTCACATCCCCCTAATGGAATGATCAACACATCAGTTTCAAACTGAGTGTTTTGCAGCACCCAAGAAAATTGTTTACTCATCAATTGACAAGGAAATTGACTCCCATCAGCCACTGTTACTGATTGTGGCTCAATACAGTCTAGTTTACATCCCAACTTGACAGCCATATGCTGATCTAGGAAGTTATGTGTACTTCCTGAATCAATTAATATGTGTATGGCCTTTTTCCCCACATAACCAGTCACCCTCATGGTCTGAAAACCTGAACTGCCAGACATTGCATTCATAGAGATACATGGAACAGACTCTACCATTTCATAGCCCACGTCTGTCTCTTCCTCCTCATCCCCTACATCACAATCCCCATGTTCATCCTCTTCCTCTCCTATGATCTCAATTGCAAACATTTGAGTCCCTTTAAGTTTGCATTGATGATTTCTAGTAAATGGTTCATTGCAAAAATAACACTCCCCTTTCTTTATCTTTTCTGCCCTCTCAGCTGCACTTATGAAACGAGTGGGTCTTATGGAATTAGTAGAAGACAATGTTTGAGAAGGAGTAGATTTAGGGGTTGGCAACAAGCCCTTTGAAAAATTATTGGATGGGGCCTTAGTATTATGAATTAAAGTGGAATTTTGTGAGGTGTGTTTAGGAATATACTTGGATACAGCTAATGACTCCTCCTGTAACCTTGCATATTCAACAGCAGATGCAAGAGTTTGGGGCTTAAAGGCTCGAACAAACGGTTTAACAGACGGTTTCAATCCCCCAATAAAACTGTCAAGAAAGTATTGGTCAGGGAGTAAGGGATTTCGCTGAAGCATTAAACCTCTCAGATTTTCAAAGGCATCCAAATAATCATCAATGGAATTAATTTGGTGCAACTTATTAAACTCTTCAACCACATTTCCAGCAATGTCCTCCTTAAATCTTGCACACAAATCAATTATAAAATCATCCCAATCAACATGATGCCTCATAACAATATAGCTATTAAACCAAGATTCTGCTCTACCCAGCATATACATGCTAGCTAAATCAACACGTTGTTCATCAGGAATCTTACACAATTTGAAATATTTCAGGCATTTTTTCATCCAGATACGAGGGTTATTGCCATCAAAAGAAGGAAACTCAATTTTGGGAGTAAATTTGAGGGAATTCCTGATACCTGATTGAGAGGAATCTCCATTTGTATACCCTCCTTCACCTGAAACAGGACCCTTCCCTGCCTCATTTGCTTTCAATAAGGCCATAATTTCTCCAAGAACCGAGTTTTGCTGCTCCAATTTTTCCTCCAAAGTTGAAATTCGACCCTCCATTGCTGCTTTCTTGTTGCAGGTGCCAGTTTAGGTTTCCTCCAATTTGGGGAAAAACAAACCCAGAAATTGAATTGAAAATTGCGCGGAAGCTTAAATCAAAGGATCAAAAGAAGTCTGATACCAATGATATAGAATGCAGGAAACTACCTAGAATTAGTGGAAGAATTAGGAGTTTCGAGGTTCTATACACCAACACAATTACAGACGAATTATAAAGAGAGAGAGAGAGACAGTTGAATGATTAAGATTGTATTGAGTTTTTGTGTAAAATGATGAGTGAATGAATTACAGAGATGAATGTTGCTTTTATACTAAAAATGACAGCTAATTTGACACTAACTGACAGCTTGGCTATAACAACTTCTCAACTAACTTTGGCGCCAAAATGACAGGTTGTTATTTCTGGTATTTATTTGCCAATTTCAGTTACACTGCATCAATGAACTAATGGCGACGGTGGGCAAGGTCGGGTGATGGGCGGGGCTTAGTCGGGGCGTTGGGTGGTGCGTGAGGCGATAACCTGTGGTGATCGATTGCCGAGAGAGATCCGATGGTGGCGAGGTTGTTTACGAGGGCCTGTTGGGTGGGATTTTCTAGCAAGAGCCCAGGACTGGCCAGGACTACTTGCGCTTGAAAAAACAAGTCGTATCTTATACTCCCTACTATTCCGAATAAGTGTTTCATTTGGACAATGACACAAAAATTAAGGAATATAGTTAAATAATGAAATGTAAAAGATAGCTGTAAGATTATAGGAGAGACGGTGTTATGATTTAGAAGGGTAATTTGTTAACGAAGATGCTAATGACTCCCTCCATTTTTACACGGCTTTTTGTTTCCCACCATAATCATAAACACATAGCTGAAGCTATGTTTTTTCATTACACGGTTTCGATATACAGACGGTTTTGCTTAAAAATAAAATGACGAAGTATAATTATTACACATTATGTTTTCTAATTAAATTACCCCCTCCGTCCCGGTCAATTGTTGTCCTTTGGTTTTGGCACAAAGACCAAGGAAAGGGGAAGGGGTCAATTACTAAGTGACAAGTGGAACAAATGTAGTGTGAATGATCAAATTGCTCATCAAGTTCATTCTTAAAATAGAAAGGACAACAAATGAGTGAGACACCCCAATATGGAAAAGGACAACAAATGACCGGGACAGAGGGTGTACATAATAAGATTACATTATCTTGAAATAAAATTACATTTCACTTAAAATAAAAATATATTAACTAGGAAAAAAAATTACAGCTCTAAATTGAAAGAGCGAAAGACAAAATTGGACTTCAGATTAACTTTCGATTTTCATCAACTTATCTTGATTGGTGTGTTTGAGTTGTTCCATAAGCCAAGTAAACCCAAATTGTCAGTCCAAATGTTACATATCCAACTAACCAAGATTGAAATTTGACACCAAAATTGAAATATGGAACCAAAATACAAACAGGGGAATATTTGCGCCAAAACCAAAATTTCAAAAGAGTGCAAAGTTCATTCTGCTATAAATAGAAGGTGTATTTATTAGAGTTCATTTACTAACTTGAGTCCAAAAAACATCTTTCAAATACAGAGCTATCAAATTAAAAATTCACAAACATTCAATGAAGAATCTCACAAACTTAGAAAGATCAAAAATTAATGAAACACTATTAAATAGCAGCATAAATGGAAAACCAAGACATGGTATTATCAATGAAGTGGCAACAAGGTTTTCAGTGGACAGGAAAACAATAACAAGGTTATGGAAGGAAGCACAGAAACAGAGAAATGCATCCTTACCAGTGAAAGTGGGTAGAACGTTTTTAGATGAGGAGAAGCTCAAATCAATTGAGCTACTGGAAAGGACAACACAACACTCACTGGCCACGCACTTAGGTGTAAGCCAGTCAACAATTTCAAGATGGGTGATGTCAAAGCAAATCAGGTCACACACAAATGCACTCAAACCAGGTTTCACTGATAAAAACAAACTTGCTAGATTAATTTTCAGTTTAGAACATTTAGTATATCATGAATACACTAAAAGAATTGTTTTCAAAGATCAAAGCAATATCATTCACATGGATGAGAAATGATTTTCTAAAACTAAACCTACTACAAGGTTTTACTTGGGTAAAGGTGAAACAGACCCTCATAGGTGTGTACAGTCTAAGAGTTTCATAGAAAAAGTCATGTTCATGTGTGCTGTAGGTAGACCATTGTATGTGACAAATGGTGAATTAATTTTTGATGGAAAGATAGAAATATGGCCATTTGTTATGGAAATGCCAGCATAAAGAAACTCAAAAAACAGAGTAGCAGGAACAATGGAAACCAAATATATTGAGTCTATAAACAAGCAAGTAACAAAAGATATGATTATAAATCGTGTGTTGCCAGCAATAAAGGCTAAATGGCCTATGTTAGTAAACACATAATCATTCAACAAGATAATGCTCGTCCACATTTTAGCAATGATGATCCTGATTTCAAAAAGGCAGCAACATCAGATGGATGGCAGATTGAATTGGCTTATCAAAGACCCAATTCACCAGATTTGAATGTCTTGGATTTGGGGTTTTTTAGGTCAATACAATCTCCCCAACAAAAAAAAGGCAATCAAATTGGATGAACTTATCAACAACACAATCAAGGCATATGAAGAACAAGATGCACTTAAGCTCAAGTATGTCTGGATAACATTGCAGGCATGTATGCTTGAAGTAATGAAAAAAAAAGGTGGCATATATTACCCTATTCCACATATGCACAAATCAAAACTAGCAGCACTAGGTTTATTGCCTGAATATATCAATGCTAACATTGATTTAGTGAAAGAATGCATACAATATGTACATAATGTTGGTGATCCAAGCACTATAACTGAATTAGTGAATTCAGTAAACAGTTTGACAGAGAATGCTGAAAATATACCAAGTACCAGTGGCACTAGTAATGAACCAACAGGGGTTATTGAACCTGTTGGCACCATTACTGAAGCAGGTGAAGGTAGTAATGACCCAACATTGGACAATCGCCCTGATGGTAGCATTACTAAGTGGTTCCTAGATTTATGTGCAGGGGAATGAATAAGCAGAATTTAACATCATCAATATGAAACTTTTTGGACTGTTAGAAGTTATCAAAGACTGGATATGTTATCAAAGTCAATCTTTTTGCGCAGATAATGTAAGAAGTAAGCAAATCAATCAATCAAGAAGGTCACACTGAAGAGGATCTTGTGACTGTATTCGGTTTTAATGTAGAACTTTGCAACTCTTTTGTACTATTCAGTCATTGACACTAATTAGGATATTAACTTCAAAAATGATCAAATGAGTACAATAAGCTTTTGTAAACAAAACTCGTCAAAGTTGTTGTACATACACAGCCTCATCACTACAAATGGTGGTGGCATTGTATATGAACAACGACATTGATAACCAATCAACTACCCTCAACATTAGATCATTGGGTAGATAAAATAAGATGAAGCAGAGTACATATCACCAACAATTTTATCATCACTAGTCCATTTTAAAAAAAAAAAAACAGTTACAGGGAATAAGAAATCAACATCCAGACGATTCATCTTCGTGTGTAAGATCAAAACCAGGCCAATTCTTAGAAAGCTCCTTTATAAACCATCTTGTAATAACTGGATTTTTTCTTATGGCCACCGGATCTAATTCATCATCTGAATTAGAAAGAACATCAGAGTTACATGCAACATCAAATGATTTCTCCCTTGCATTCTCCTCATTCTCATACTCCAATAAAACCTCAAACCCAAACTTAGGCTAGCTTCTACATAGTTCTTCCATAAACCGTTTTCTGTTCTTTAGAGATTGATGCCTTTCTAACCACCTCTTACCCTTCCTCTCCCTCTCCTCTTCCATGATTGTTACAGGCACAATATTTGAGCGACATGCAACAACATCAGACGATCCTTCATCAACTTCTTCATCTTCCATCTCCATCTCACCCTCACCCAGATCTAAATCTTCATATATCTTCTCCATACTACGAAGAACAATTTCACCAGAAAACGATTGAATTTTTTCCATTGATTGTGAAATTAATCAAAGGCGAAGAACAAATTTTATGAATCAGATCAAGTTTTTGATGAAGATTAAAAGAGGAGATAAAATTTTGATGAAGAAATTAACATCGTTCATATATGTGATGAAGATTATGAGAGGATTTGAGAGGCGGAAGAGAGATAAAGAGAGGAGTTGTGAGGCGGAAGAGAGAGAACTAGGGTTTCAGGGGAAGGGGGTGAAATAAAAGGCGGGAGGTATTAGGAAATAGGCTGGGTTAATTAGGGAAAGGGAAGATTAGTGGGCTGGGTTAGTTAATTAATAAGTTGGGTTAGGGGTGATATGGGTTTTAAATAAAGAAAATAGTAAAGGGTAGAAACGTCATTAATCTTGTCCAAATATGGCAAATGGGACAGTTATGTGAATTGACGGAAATGGCAAATGGGACAGTTATTCGGAATATGAGGGAGTATCTATCTATCTATCTATCTCTCTATATTATTAAAGGAAACTTTTTTCGAGTGATTATAGAGTCTCCAACTTTTGCAAACTACCGCAAATAAATCTATATCTTAATAATTTTTAAAATAAAGTATTTATGCAATAGAGTTTGAGAGATGTTCAAACTGGAAAAATAGTACCGAAATATATCACAATATTTTAAGCAATATGATGATATCCTACCAAGCATACTTTTACTGTCTAATTCTATCCTTTCTTATTTCCCTTCTTGTTGCATTGCAATTTATTTATTTGTCTGCAATCGTGTTGTTTTGTTTGTTGCAATTATTACGTTTGTGAATCTAATTGTTCGTACTTAATGTCAGATCCATGAAGAATATAAAGCAATCTCACAATACTCCGACCTGCATATTAGACATGAAAGTAATCTCAAAATTCGGTATCAATTCTTCATCCATGCCTTATGCAGATTTTTTTTAATTTTTTTTATTTTTATTTTTTGGTATTATAGTGTAGATGTATATAATTTTTAGCATTTAAAATCTCAAACATGAGATCTTTTGTCGTTTTCCTCTACTTTAATTATTTTTATTTTGAGAAAGCAATTTTACAAATTTGAAGTAATCTATTTTATTGCTATATTTATTTACTAACATATGATATCAAATTTATGTCCTACAGTTTGGCCGCATATTGGTTGTATGATATGCATGAAGATTTATCATGATAAACCAACACCCAAGTTTTAGGTTGTAATTGTTTGAATAGAAACAGAGAATAAGGAAGAGTTTTGTGAAAAGTTTGTTGTGTGTTCTTATTCATCGTATAAACATCTCAATATATACACAAGGTAGGAGCCTCTACCAATCCTACAAAATAGGACTTAACCTAACTAAATCCTTCAAATAAAGAAAATACAATGTGTACACAATAAGGAATATTAACAAATATTGCATAATATCCGGTTAATTACGATATTATGCTAACACCCCCCTCAAGTTGGAGCATGGGGGTTAGCAATGCCCAACTTGCCCAACAGACGGTGAAACTGTGAGCGCCCAAGCGCCTTCGTAAGTATATCGGCAAGCTGAGTGGAAGTAGTAACATAAGATGGCGCAATAGTACCTTGGACTATCTGATCACGGACAAAATGACAGTCTATTTCAATATGCTTTGTACGTTCATGGAAGACGGGATTATTTGAAATATGAATAGCGGCTTTGTTGTCACAAACTTCGAAACAAGCCTTTCAACCAAAGAATTTCACACGTAGCGGAAGCCATGGCACAGTATTCAGATTCAGCGGAAGAACGAGACACGGTAGCTTGTTTCTTAGTCTTCCAAGAAATTGAAGAACCGCCAAGAAAGACAAATATGAGGATAAGGAGCGACGAGTGATAGGACAACTCTCGTAATCAGCATCACAATAAGCCTCGAGTATGACAGACGTGTCAGCGTGCAATAAAATACCTTGTCCCGGATTTCCTTTGAGATAACGAACAACTCGTACAACCGCATCCCAATGTGCTTGAGATGGGGCTTGCGTAAATTGTGAAAGAATATTGTGGACAACGCCCGCGGGAACTGCGTCCGCGGGATCCACACTAGGCATAATCGACTCGAGGTTCTTTCGAATCGAATTAAGACAAATTAGAGTCGCCACCAAGTTTTTTGGGAACTTGGAACCGTTCAAGTCAACTTTACACCTTTCGTCGAAAAGCATAAAGCCAAACGACTACGAGTGATTAAAGATAAAGACTTGTACCCTATATCACTCGATTTGAATGACTCTCGTAATCCAATGGTATTTAGACGGATCCACAAACCATAGATCTTGAGTAAGGGGTGAGGGTACGTGTTAGGAAGCCCATAAGGACACCTAACCCCGCCCGTCGATAACGGCCTCTACTAAGTCAAGTATCGGATTTCAAACAAGGTCGTAGCTACTGCGATATATGATATGCAAACATCGTTTTAAAACCTTAACATGTGAAGTTTCTATGTCGATTTAGATGCAACTAAACTAACTTTGTCAAAGTTGTAATTTAGCATGTGGGTTGATTGATCTAACAACATACAAAGCAAACAAGGCTTAAGGGGAATGGGGGAGCCATTGGGATCTACCCTATTACAACCCAGGCATTTCATGCCGACACAACGAGAATTTAGAGATACAACTCGATCTAAATACAATTGCTATATACGACACCAAGCACGACACATGGTCATTCGACCTAGGAAAACGTGCACAAAGGGGTTTCCCACAGTTTACATAACTCACGGCCTTGGTTCACTCCTCATAATGCGTGCTTTCGCTTAATCTTATCGAATTAGACATTGGGTCACACACCAAAACATGCATTAGCATAAATCGGGCCATGTTGCTTTAAACGACATGCGATTTACTACGCTCTTACATGAATTGGAGCACAACTATCTAACCAAATAAGACTAAGATTTTTATAAATCGATTGACTCGACCCAAAAGAAAACTAATTACAAGTGAATTACAAGAGACGACTCGATAAGCAAAAGGTAATTACAAAATACAAAACAACGATGAATAAACGATATAAAGATGAAGCAAGAATAACAAAAGGCACGGCCAAGTACACGGCCCCAGACACGGCCACCCTAGTTCCTAGGTTAGGTTCATTAGGTTAGATAGATTTGCAAAGCGATATAGGATATACATTAGAAATTGATGATAAAAGAGGTCAGAAGGCTTCGCCTAAAACCGAGTGTTCTACACGGCCTAAAAGGGTCGAATTAGGTCAAGTTCGCTAATTAAGTTAACTCGTCGAGTTTTAATAAGAAGGTGCTAATCACGCACTCTTATACTATCGAGAAATTAGGTGAAAAGAGAGATGCATTCAATTAGGTTATAGAATTGTTGGTCGATTTTAATGCTTGTGTCGAAGCACCCTAACATGTCTAATCAGGTTAATTAATCGATCTAAAGTCGTTTAAACGAATCATATGTTAACAAACAGGGGTCGAACTAACATGCAACGGGTCCTAGGGTAGGTCGAATTGAACGAAACAAGCAAGGGGTCAAAAGCGAGGAACGAAATTAGGATTCGTTTTATTAATGCCCTACCTTGAACACGAGGATATGTAAATGAGATGGGGGATACGACCGACCGATGTGGCAGATTTCTTTCCCATCTCAAGTCAACGCGGGTGTTCGTGGTGGTACTTTAACTCATACTCGGACTAAACAGGTTTCATAGTTAACGATATCAAACGACAAACAAAACGATAAACAACGTAAAACAAACAATAAAAAACAAACATAAAAGAACGAAATAAAAAGGAGAAGAGGAGGATTTGATGCACCCTCAACCTACATGTATAGTTGACACCGTCTTGGGTCGTAATCGATCGTAGATTTTATCTCGAGAGGCCGTCGTCGACGAAGGAACAAAGCAACAACACGTTTTTTTGTAAATCTGGACAGCAACTTTCAAACTGCAATTTCTCACTCGTTTCACGGTGCAAATTAGATTTAATAGATGTTTTTAAAACTAGAAAGAGAGGAGAACAAATATCTTAAAACAAACCACGCTCGTTCTGAGTTATTGGGTACGAAATATGAGCACAAACAGAACTGGACAGACAGGAAAAGCCGCGAAAATAGAGTGTATGACACTCTGTTTTTCGAGGGGATTCGTGTACTCTAAAGGTCAATTCGGCTCGTGAATCTTTGTCTAAGATGTAGATGGATGTTATAAGGTTAATTAGGAACAAGAAACTCGAATTTTAATGGAGATTTGAAGGGAGAACGAATGGTATTTCGAGAGAGACACAAACTGTTTCTCAGTTTGGATGTATCGGTTTTGTCGAGAGTTTTGAGAGGCAATTAGGGTTTGTTTTTGGAGATTAATGCTGGTGAGTGACGGTAGTATGTATGGAGAACTTAGAGGAATGAATGTATGGTGGAGAGGAGGTATTTATAGGGAGTTAAAGTAGGGTTTAAGAGAGCAACAAGCAGTCGGGCTCGGTTTGCATAGCTGCTGTCCATCAGCTATTTCGTGGGGTTTTTAGGGTTTGTATGGGGGGTTTGATTGGTGTTTAAGCTAAGGTAATATGGGTAGGATACTAGGGTATGGTTTAGGGTTAATGGGCACGGGTTTAAGTGGCGTTTGGAGCGGGTTTGAGGCTCGGGTTTGAGCACGCAAAACAGGGGATGAGGCCGTGTTATTTGCGGGCCGTTTATGGAGTGTTTGGGACGGGAATTGGATGGGTTAAACAAAGGGTTTGGGGTAGGCTTCAGCTAAGAATCGAACATGGGTCATGGGAGAGGAGGTTGGGCCGAAAGTGCGTCGAAAATCGAGCCCAAATCAAGTAGAAAACGAGCTCAAAATCGCGTATAAAATCGTTGTAAAAATCGAGTTCTTCAAATACGGTTTATAAACGATATAAATTGATTTTTCAAATCAAATAACTAAAGAATGATTTTTCAAATCAAAAATATATTTTATTTTCAATAAAATAAATTTAAGAAAATAAATTCAAATTAAAACAATAAAATGAATTCATTTTAAAAAAACATTTAATTTAAATATCATTTAAATTAATAAAATACTTCGTCAACAACGCTCATTCTACATCGTAAAACGAGCCCAAATAATGACAATGACAACTATAGAATACATGTGTCCTATCATCATCGGGTGTTTGTCGGGTTCTCTATAAATTCCAATATCGACGGATACGGGTATCTACAGAGCCCCAACTTTGACTGAGGCTTGGACAAGGCTAAAGTCAAAGTATATCCCAGGTCCCTCTCGACCTGAGGATTCTGCGGGTCGTTTATAGTCCATTAGACTTGCGTATATAAGCTTGCCAGCCATTAGAAGAGATCATACCTGAAACTTCGCTGGGGATTGACTCTTGCTTCTGTTGTGTCAAATTATCGTCGTTGGTCGTCGACCCATAAAGTTGCATATATGATGGATTGAGCCTTATCCTTAGGCGCCTACGTATCCGTTTCTGACGGAATCAAACCCGCGTCGTAGTTCGGCAACTGCTGGCGCATGCCCAAAGTTTATCATCTGCTGGCGTTTGTCCAAAATTCATCATCTGCTGACCTTTGCCCAAAATTTATCATCTGCTGGCGCTTGTCCGAAATTCATCATCTGTCGACACTTGCCTAAAGCTTATTATCTGCTGGCAGGTGCCTAAATGGGACGGGACTTTCCGAGGAGGTTGCCGCCGCTTTCATCATTTGCTTTCAGCTACGAAATTCTTCCATTTCCTACTCTTGTAATTGAATTGAATTCTTGGTGGATGTCATCCTTTACATCTTGATAATGGTCTCTGAAGCCAACGGCTTCAGAGCCCCCAGTTTGTGATGGCTCAAAAGTCGAAGACTGTAGAGCCCTCAGTTGAAGCATATCCTGCTATATTTGAAACATAGAAAATGTACGAGCAATAATCATCACTTAAGCACATTTGGATCATCGATATTGAAATTGGATCATTTGAAAGATTGGGTCATCGACCCGAAAATTGAATTTGAAAATTTTGAATAACTGGGCCATCGACCCGAAGTTTGAATTTGACATCACTTGGAATGTTGGGCCATCGGCCCTTCAAAAACTGAATCTTGAATTTTGAATTTCGAAGGATTGGATCATCGACCCACAAAGATTCCGCTACTTGGATCATCTATCCACAATTCGCAAAAAGTTTTTTTTTCTGGAATTGTGAATTTTTTTGAAATCGAACTTTGATGGGTGAGTGATGCGTGTCTTTTATATGATGTTTTCCACCTCATTTTACACGCATTTCAGAGCTCATTTGTGTAGTTTAAGCTACCATTTCCCCCATTTCCGTCTACTTTCGTGTTTTTGTACTTTATTGCAGAAATGTGAAGAATTCAGTGGAAATTGAGCTAAATCCGTCCCCGACTATCCTGCATTCCAATTGACGTGAAGTATTGACTCGAGGAATGAGCTTGGTGCGCATTTCAAAGCCCAAAAGACAAATCCACGAGATTTTAGAAGTCAAGTATCGCTCAGCGATCGATCGACCACTACCATTAGTCGATCGACCAACTGCGGGTTCCGTGGCTCTTCAGACATCGAAGAGCGTGTCAGTCGATCGACTGCCATACCTGGTCGATCGACTGACCACGTGAGGTTACCTTTCGTTTTAATTGATTTTAATGTTGTATTTAACGAATCGAATGCATGCGACCAGTTAGATGCTTAATTTATGACTGACTCATTAGATCGAAAGATAGGGAAAGTTGTTAGATCACCAATTAAAATGACTAAACTGTGCTTTGAGATCGAAAGATAGGTAAAGTTTAGATTATTAGTCACTTTTCAGGACGAGAGTCAGTATTAGTGATATTAGGAACTTATAGCGAGATCAAAAGATGCTATTTGTTAAGAGTGGACTGAGAGGACCTCTTTATTTTCCGCCTCACATGTGTTCGATTTGGACCTGTTTAGTATGCTGCCGCCGAAACTATAACGAACCGACCATCCTAGTACCTCTTTTTATACTTGATTTCATCCGTTTGCTTAGTTCACTTTATTTTATTGCTCATTAGTTGTAGACCAAATCCAATCAAACCCCCACCTTATTGTTACCTTAGACCGAATTTAAACAACTAGAAATTATGTTTGCCTCTCTGTGGTTCGACCCGACTGCCGCTAGCTATAGTTGTAGTTGGAGATTATAAATTTATTTTTGACACCTCACGATGGGTATCAAATTTTGGCGCCGTTGCCGGGGAGGCAATTGTTCTAATTTTTTGTTGTTTTTTTTATTCAGTCTTTCTTTAATTTAAGGGACTTCCGTTCCTTAAACTTTTCTTATATTCTTTTTGTAGTTTCTTCTTATGCGCAGGTCACAGGGTGGTGAACTAGTACCATTAATTCTTGAGATCGAGAAATCCTTGCGCGAGTTGAGACGATCACAAAGGGTATTACCAACCGAGGAAGAGCTGAGTACTCTGTCAAGCTACTACGAGAACGCTCTATTCGAAGGAGATCCACCTACATCTCCTGCTTCAATTTCTTCAGCTGAGACAGTTACTTCTCCAGAAATCCCAGTCATGGCTGAAGAGGCAACCATTGCTAGTCACTCAGAGCCTACAGCTGCGAATCTCTACAAAGGATTTGAACTACCTGGGGAGGCGAGAAAATTCGAGCCAAAGCCTTCCTATATTAACCTGGTTGAGAGAAACCAGTTCAGGGGAGCTGCAAATGAAGATGCAGCCAAGCACATGGAAATTTTTATTGATTATTGCTGCTCTATACCCCCGCCGGCCGGTGTGACCCAAGATCAGATCAAGGAGACCATGTTCATTTTCTCCCTTCGTGATGCTGCAAGGGAATGGTATAGAGATCTGGACCGAGCCGCTCATGGGATCACCGACTGGAATTCCTTAGCCCTGGCATTCTACAAAAAGTACTTCTCTGCTTCGAAGACGAATGCCATTAGAGCTTAGATCACGAGCTTTAAACAAGGGCCCGATGAGAACTTTCATGAAGCATGGGTGCGTTTTAAGAAACTGGTGCGAACCATACCGCACCAAGGGTTCGAAAAATGGAGTCTTTGCAATCAGTTCTATAATGGGCTGTATGACGATCAGAGGGCTATTTTGGATGCTACAGCCGATGGCCGATTTGCTGAGAACATGGGAGAGACTAAGGGGTGGAAGATCATCGATGATTTGGCCACTCATAAGGCTGAATATGGGAATTCGAGAGGAAACCAGAGGAGAGCTGCTGAATCTTCCTCTGTTGCTGCACTAGAAGCTCTCACTGCAAGGTTTGACAAATATGAATTGGGAGGAGCTTCTAAAGGTGGGATGTACCATGTTAATGCTGTTTCAGACGGTCCTTTCGTCTGTAGAAGATGTGGAGCTGAGGGGCATGTCTTAGAGAATTGTTCTGTTCCCTTTGAGTCTTGTGCCGCCTTTCAACACTATAGGCAGACAAACACGTACTATAAGCCGAATGTCCACCCCAACTTGAGGTGGAGTAGCCAGAATGTCCTGAATCCGAGTCAACCTCCACAACAGCAGCAAGCTTATGTGCCCCCTCATCATAAGCAACAACAATACCAAAAGCCACCCTATGTGCCGCAGCAGCAACAATCCCAGAATTCCGATTTTAGTGAGTTTAAGAACTTGCTGCTGAAGGAGTCCCAAGCTAGAGAGGCCGGGATGAAGCTACTAGAGAGCCAAATTGCTCAATTGGCTAGTAAGAGTACCACTCGAGCTCCCGGACACTTACCGACTCAAACTGACCAGAAAGAGACCCTGAATGCCATTACTTTGAGGAGTGGGTCTACCCTGGAGGGGCCTGCTATGGTCGAGGATGCCCCTGAAAAGAATGAGGCGGAACCGAGTCAAAAGAAAGCTTTAACGAAAAATAACAAGAACAAGGCGTCTACCAGGTATATCAGTCGATCGACTGATATACCCGGTCGATCGACTGATATGCGGGTTACAGGAGCTTCTGGAACTGTACACCTCAGTCGATCGACTGAGCAAGGTGGTCGATCGACTGAGGCCCCTGCTGATATTGAGAAATTTCGTCCTTCAATGCCCGATAATTTGAGAGACCATTTGTTCCGGGGTTCGACAACTCCGAAAGTATTGGGGCAAGACCCGAGTGCTGATGGGTCCGTCCCGATTCCGAAGTTCGACCCAATGTCGGTCAATGGCTCACATTTGAGACGGTCTGAGGAGGGTTCAAGCTTCAATAAGGAGAAGGTGGTGGACTTTCAGCCTAAGTCCACGGATCCCGGCATGCGAGACTTAGAAGAGAGGGCTAAGGTACTTCTCTCAGCCCCATATCCAGAGAGACTAGTGCCGACGAAGGAACATGTATCTTTCAATAAATTTGAAAAGGTTATTCGTAGTTTGAATGTACAAGTTCCTTTCCTTGAGTTGGTCAATCAGGTGCCTGCCTACACTAAATTCATGAAACAACTCCTGTCTAAGAAAAAGTCACTTGAAACAAAGGTGCATCTTGTCGCACCGATCGAGGAAACTTCTTCTTATCCGTCTCACACATCGCCCCATAAACTAGCTGACCCAGTAGCTTTTCTGCCCTTGTAATATAGGTACCTTCTCTATTGAGAAGGCATTATGTGACCTAGGAACTAGTATAAGCGTCATGCCCCCGAGCCTTGCTAGGAAGCTCAAATTAACTAGGTTCGCAGATGGATGATATGACAAGATCTGAGATGGTGACCGATCTGCGGTCCAGCCAATAGGAGTCCTAGAAGACATCCCCATGCAAATAGGGAAGTTTTTCTTCCCTGTTGACTTTGTCGTCCTAGATATGCCTGAGGATGCCCATATACCTATCATTCTAGGTAGGCCGTTTCTGCACACTGCTGGTGCAGTTATTGATGTATGTTCTGGGACCCTGACCTTCAAAGTGAGGAAGCATTCTATTGTCTTTGCCCAACCGGCTAAGAAAAAGGACCCCATGTGGCCTGTGACTTGTAACACGGTTTCTGACAAGAAATCGTACTTTGTGCTTCATGATTTACCTATCTCTATTCCTATTGTAACCCCTCCACCCCAGATTGGGAGCAAATTGGAGGAAGATTTGTCTACTTCTGATATTGCAGGAGCTGGTTTGGGGAAGGAAGAGCTGCAAGTCACTCTAGCTGCGAAGAAGCCAATCATTTCAGGAGGAGGTCTTGGTTGCCTTAGCTATGCCACCGATGAGGAAGTTGATGACGAGCTAGTCCAAGTAACGGAGTCCGACTTGGACTTTGATGAGCAAGAAGAGGTCATCGACTGGGGAGATGATGAAAGTGTTGATCCGTTGAGCCATACAGACGTGGAAGCTAAGAAGGGTGCAGCTGATAAGATAAGCACCGTTGAGGCTACCTCTAGTAGCCAGAAGCCGACGAAGTGGGCCATTCCGTGGCCGTTCTTGATCAACTACTAGTTGATCTCATGTTTTCCAATCTTTTTATTTGCTTTTGTTAGACACTTTTTATTGCTTTTGTGTGCGCGAAACTTCGCATTTTATTTTGCTTGCTTAGGATTTTATACGTTTTAGACTTTATTTTGGGTTTTGCGCAATTTTGGGCGCGTATTATTGTGCATTTGCAGGTTTTTTAGACCTCTTTAGCTCAAGTAATTGAGCAAATACGAAGAAATAAGAAGTTACAAAGAGATCTTGATCGATCGATCAGGCTATATAGTCGATCGATCGGTCCTGCAGTTCCAGAGCTCTGTTCCTTTCACCTCGGTCGATCGACTGAGCTATGTGGTCGATCGACCGACCTGCACTGCTGTACCTGTTTACGACCTCTCTCCTGCTATGTTTGGTTGATTTGCGAACTTAAGGGAGTTTTCTACTCCAATTTATCTTCCGTCATTTTATTTATTTCTTCAATTTTTCCCAATTATGCACATAATACCGCTTCATTAATGTCCTTCTCGATTTTATGCGTGGGTTTTGTTTTGTCTTTCAGGTACTTTTTAGTAGCACTGCTGGCTACTAAAACCTCCTAGCTCACGCTGGTTTGGGGAGGTTTCCTTTGCTGCGCTCAAAGTCTTGTGAGTTCCCGAGTTCCACTTCACGTCATTTTTATTTGTTTACTTTCTCGCAAATTCCCATTTCTCTTTTCTTCATTACATGATTTTGCACAATGGGGACATTGTGCGATTTGGTTTGAGGAAGGGTTTTGCGTCGTATATCATTTGCTTGCATTCACGTTTACATTTTTTTTTGCATTGTTTATTTCATTCTTATATTCAAAAAATTCAAAAAAATTGAAAAATTTCAAACAATTCAAATATAATGCACGTTTATTTTAGCATATAGGTTGAGTCGGAACGGTAGTATTTCAAGGATGATATTGCATTTGCATCTGTTTTTTTGCCTAAGCCTTGTTAAATTGACATGATTATTAGTAGAATCGTATATGCATATCTACGAGTTTTCATTAATTATTTGCTGAACTTGAGACTTGACTTTGAAAATTGGCAAACTACATCATATTTCTGAGATTTAGAGCCTATAACTGGTGACATCTATGACCAGTTTATCTAGGATGTGAGTAGTACTCCTTATGAGACATGTCAAATCAATTTGCATAAATATGAACTTAATCTGTTTAATACCTGTATGCATTCGGTTTGTGGTTTGTTGACACATGTGGTAGAGGTTTCCATTTATTCGTTTTACCCATAAGCTCCACACTGCCAAAAATATCCTTTTTGTCCCATTTACTACATCCTACATTTAGCCTGTCCCTTGTCAAGCTAGTAGTTTTAGATGTTGGGATTGTTACTTCGTTTTTGGTGGGAAATGCTCTTATTGAGATTTAGTTGGGAGAATGAAAAGAAAGGAAGGAAAGAAAACAAAATAGAAAACAAAAGAAGTGAAAAAAAATGATTCAAAAAGAAAGAGAAACACATGTGTACTGTTTAAGCGGTCGATCGACTGGCATTATAGGTCGATCGACCGAGGTTCGAGAGAAAGAAAAGAAATCAAATTCGCAAAATTCAAATCCTTATCCTTTGGCGATTTTTGCTCCCATGTGTTATTCATATCTTATGGGAGTTAGTTGATTACTTTTATACCTGGAGATTGTGAAGATTTGTGCTTGCTATAGCACCGTTTCTTTTATTTTGGAGCAAGAAGAAGGATGTTGCCATATGGTTCCATTTTGGTACTAGCTTGATCACCTGTACCTCCACTTTTCCATAAATGTTTTGCCTCTTCTTACCCATACCTCACATATCCACATATATACCTCGGCATGTGTCACGGTCTTTTGTTGGTTGGAATGCATATGTACGGTCATAGAGATTGCTTTCATATTAGATTGCAGGCATGTTCTTATAGGTCGTAGTTAGGTGAGTGTCACTACAAATGAATTCTTTCTATCTTTACATTATTCACCTGTGCTTATTTGAGTGATATGAGCCACCCGTGAGAGTCCAATTTGATAAGTCTTTGCAGTTGACGGTTCAGTATTTTTAACGACTCCATAACTCGTTTGCATGATTCATTTGCTAATTGATTGTTGGTTGTGCATTAAATTGGTTTAGGCTTTACATGTTGCGTTTCGCTTTGAGATTGAACTCGTTCCATTAGGTCATTAGATCGAGTCCTGTTCTTGCTTGGGGACAAGCAAGGGTTTGGTTTGGGGAAGTTTGATGCGTGTCTTTTAAATGATATTTTGCACCTCATTTTACACGCATTTCAGAGCTCATTTGTGTAGTTTAAGCTACCATTTCCCCCATTTCCGTCTACTTTCGTGTTTTTGTACTTTATTGCAGAATGTGAAGAATTCAACGGAAATTGAGCTAAATCCGTCCCCGACTATCCTGCATTGCAATTGACGTGAAGTATTGACTCGAGGAATGAGCTTGGTGCGCATTTCAAAGCCCAAAAGACAAATCCACGAGATTTTAGAAGTCAAGTATCAGCTCAAGCAGTCGATCGACCACTACCATTAGTCGATCGACCAACCTCGGGTTCCGAAGGTATCAGACATCGAAGAGCGATCGATCGATCGCCATGCTTAGTCGATCGACCGAGTCATTGTCCCCGACGAGAATTAAAAGATCGAGGAACTTGAAGCCCATTATGTTTAGGTTTTGATAATAAGTGTTACGTATGTTTGCTATATAACGTAACCTAGAACATCAGCTACAGGCATCCAGTTTTGATCCGATTTTTATCTAAGTTTTACACAGTAACATTCAGTTTCTATTAGGGTTCGGAATACTGTTTTAGAATATGAATTTCGTTCTTATTCTTAATCATTCCTCTGAAATGTCGGTATTCTTCTGCCTTATTTGAATTCACTCTTATTTCGTTATTAGTTTAGAATTGCTAGTTAGGTTCCCGAAACCGTTTTATCGCTTTATGTTAATTGTTTGTTCTACTATTTTTAGCATGAATTCAGTAGTCTTTATCGTCAATATTATTGTTATTTTCGCCATAGCCATGAGTAGCTAAATCAATTGTGCTAGGATGTAGGGGAATTATAGCGTAGGCGGCGTAGTATTAATTTGGACTGAAATAGCGTGTCTGTCGATCGACTGCCATACCTGGTCGATCGACTGACCACGTGAGGTTACCTTTCGTTTTAATTGATTTTAATGTTGTATTTAACGAATCGAATGCATGCGACCAGTTAGATGCTTAATTTATGACTGACCCATTAGATCGAAAGATAGGGAAAGTTGTTAGATCACCAATTAAAATGACTAAACTGTGCTGAGATCGAAAGATAGGTAAAGTTTAGATTATTAGTCACTTTTCAGGACGAGAGTCAGTATTAGTGATATTAGGGACTTATAGCGAGATCGAAAGATGCTATTTGTTAAGAGTGGACTGAGAGGACCACTTTATTTCCCGCCTCACATGTGTTCGATTTGGACCTGTTTAGTATGCTGCCGCCGAAACTATAACGAACCGACCATCCTAGTACCTCTTTTTATACTTGATTTCATCTATTTGCTTAGTTCACTTTATTTTATTGCTCATTAGTTGTAGACCAAATCCAATCAAACCCCCACCTTATTGTTACCTTAGACCGAATTTAAACAACTAGAAATTACGTCTGCCTCTCTGTGGTTCGACCTGACTGCCGCTAGCTATAGTTTTAGTTGGAGATTATAAATTTATTTTTGACACCTCACGACGGGTATCAGTGAGCATGAAATATTGACTCAGACACTCTGTATGACTTGTAAACAACGTGGGCGTAGCCCGCTACCGTAAAACAAAAAAAGAAAATAAAACCGTAAGTGTGCACGGGTTTTAATTCAAATATTGACTTGCTGGGGATAGAAAGGTAAATTGGCCAATCCGGCGCACCCACAATGCGATGACCGAGCGAAAACCCGACGTATCGTGCTAAAGACTGGCGCGAACTGGGGTCGGGCCTAAGATGTACGCGGCCCAGGGCCCACACGGCTAAAAAAAATGGTACCCTAGGGGTGTCACCTTAGGTGCTGCCTTTCTCTTATACTTTCTATATATAAGGAAGAGTTGCGTTGCAAGAAACAAAATTTATTCTGCTTTCCCAAACTGGTGCAAACAAAATAAATTATTATGAATAATCTAGTGAGTGTTATGCGAGCATGGGAGGCAGACTTCACTGTCGCAGAGAGACAAGAATTAAAGACCGCTCAACTGGCGCAATTACTTCCCTTACGCCAGATCCGCCTTCAACCTGCTTTGTTGGAACACTACCTTAGCTATTGGGATCCTCGTAACCATGTCTTTGCTTTTCCCGAGGGGGAGATCTGCCCTTTGCCGGAAGAGTTTTCTGCCCTGGGAGGGTGGGATGCTGAGGCCGTACCGGCTATACCGAAATTTCATTCGGGATGGCGCGGAATATATCTAGACTGTCTTGACCTCTCCAGGACGGAGTCTGAGGATATAGTCACTGGTGACGAAGTCAACCTTCTTGCTATTCATCGGAAATTTTGCATCTTGCGAAACAGTACTTCACTGCCAGCGTACTGCCGCAGAGCATTTGGATTGATCATGTTACATCTTTATGTCTTCGAAGATAGGATGAACAAGACAACTTACGTAGGACAAGCGAAGCTTGTGTCTATTGTGTCTCAGATGGAGACGGGACATAATCCTTCCTGGATTATTCTCGCTGAAACTATTAGGGGTTTAGATGCTAAGAAAATGAACCCTGATGTTGAATGGTCGGGATGCTCCCATCTGTTGCAGGTAATAAAATCTATCCTCTTGATTTCGCTTTCCTTTGTTTTTTTATTTTTACCACGAATTCTCGTGTTATCGCCACGACTTACCTATATTTTGCCACGATTTCTGCCACAATTCTGTGTATCTGCCCCGATTTTGCTGTATTTTGCCACGATTTTGTTGTATTGTGCCACGATTTTGTTGTATTCTGCCACGATTTTGCTCATGTTGTCTCTTTTTCTTTTTTTTTTTTTCTTTTTCCCTTTTTGTTTTCTTCGTTTTTTTTTCTTTCTTTTTTTTCTTTTTCTTTTTTTTTTCACGATTTCTTTTTTTCGTTTTTTTTTCTTTTTTCTTTTTTTTCTTTTTTTTTTCACGATGTCTTTTCCTTGTCGCAGGTGTGGCTTTGTGAGAGATTTTGGCTCTTTGCCCCGCCGCGTGAGCCAAACACGTACCTCGCCCGTATGCTGACTATGCGTGCTAAGCGGTATGAAGACGAGCATCCAAATGACCTTGCTTATTGGCGAAACAAGATGACAGAAGAAGGAGGTCGCCCCCTTTGCTGGTTTATGCCTTGGCTTTGCCTCAAATCTTTTACTATCCTTTCGGAGGATGATAAGACCAGGCGTTTGTAACTACTGGGCTTGGAACGGTCTATTCACATTTACCCGACCGCGTTCTGCGTCAGATGGGCCGTAGACAAGTAATTCCCAAGTGTGAGGCTGTTCTGAGGCAAGCAAGAGAACTAAAATCCCCTATGTGTGATGATTGGCTCGAAAGGTGGCACCAAATGCGTCTTTGGTACGTGTCTGCGCGCCCTCAAACTACCTGGGTATCCCCGTCCTACACTAAGTGGCTTAATGAGAAAACTGACTCAGGCAAGGATTTGTGGCGGAAGGATGAGTTTGTCGACATCAAATATTATGACAAAGGCAGAAGCAGTCGCGACTTCTTCGCTAACGATCTTTCGTCTGCATCTGGACCTGAAGCTAAAACCGAGAAAACTTCTAAGACTGACTCACAGGTGACAGGTGTGTGGAAACGGTTGAGTTCAAGAGCACATTCGGGCTCAGCCCTGGAAGGAAGACTAGGCCCTCGCTTGAGTGTAAAAGATAGGCTGGGCCCTCGGGAGGAAATGATGATCCCTCCTAAGAAGCGTGCTAGACAGGACGCGACTAACCCTCCTCCGCAGGAGCCTCGGTCACGTGACTCAAAAGGCAAAGGGAAAAGGAAGATGTAGGAGCCTTCGACTCCAATCTATTATTTAATACTACTACTTATTATTTGTTGCTGGTTTTTTTTTTAAGGTTGTAATGGGCATCGCCCGATTTCAAAAAGATTTACTATTTATTAAAATTCCCAGTTTCTGCATAAAATTTCATTTTATTAAAGGAAGGGTCGGTTGTACTCTTATAAAGAGCTGCCTACGTATCTGTTGTCAACAGAATCAAACCGAGCTCGTAGTTCCACAAGACAAATGAGCTACAACTATCTGTTTATAACGCACAAAAAGCAGCGAAGCAAAAGTGCCGCGGCTTAGACTCGCTCGCAAGCACTGCAATTCAAAATTTTATTTTACGACATTGAGAATGAGTTCTAAGGATAATATTTCTTCAGTTGATCCAAATTCGTCGGATTCGCGAAGTCGTTTCCATCTAGATCTGTTAGTCTGACTGCGCCTCCCGATAATATTTTTTTTACCAGGTAAGGACCGGCCCAGTTCGGCTTGAATTTTCCCCTCGGGTCGATTGGTAGTAAAGCGCGGACAGATTTTAGGACCAAATCTCCATCCTTTATTCCTCGAGGCTTCACCTTCCTGTTAAATGCCCTTTCTATCCTTTTCTGATAGAGTTGAACATGGTGTAGCGCATTTAACCGTCGCTCGTCGAGCATGACCAGGGAATCATACCTAGCCTGCAGCCAGTCAGCCTCCGGAACCTGACTTTCTAACAGAATTCTCAAAGAAGGTACCTCTAATTCGACAGGCTGAACTGCTTCCATCCCATATGTCAAATAGAATGGAGTTGCTCCAGTGGCTGTGCGAATAGACGTCCTGTATCCCCATAGTGCGAACGGTATCTTTAATAGCCATTCGCGATAATTGTCGGTCATTTTTCTGAGAATCACTGTGATTGTCTTGTTAGCGGCTTCCACCACGCCATTTGTTTGAGGTCGATAAGGTGACGACTTGTGGTGTTTGATTTTATACTTTTCAAGTATTACAGTTAGCCACTGGAAGTGAGTGCCATGGTCGCTAATGAACTCATGCGGCACCCCATATCTGCAAATGATTTCATTCTGAATGAACTTTGCTACCTGCTTCGCCTGTAGCACTTTATATGATTTCACTTCTACCCACTTCGTGAAGTAATCGATGGCGACTAGCATGAAATAATGCCCACCTTTTCCAGACGGGTTGACCTTTCCGATAATGTCGATTCCCCATGTTGAGACAGGGCAAGGTGATGTCAAAGTATATAACAGTGATGGCGGCACGTGTTGTATATTCGCAAAGATTTGGCAATTATGGCAATGTCTGACATATTTGCGACAATCTGTCTCCATCGTGGTCCAATAATACCCTAATCTCATGATTTTACGAACTAGCATATGGGCATTCATGTGTGGGCCACACTCCCCGTCATGGACTTCCTCCATGACTCTTTTTGCAGTTGATGAGTCTATGCATCGCAGAAGGATATTTTGCGCGGTCTTCTTGTACAACTGTCCATCATTGGTTCTAATGAACTGAGCGGCTAGCATTCGAATAGCGCGCTTTCCGCGGTTATCCATGTGGGTGGATACTCTCCCAATTCTTTAAAGTTCAGAATAGCTTGATACCAAGGTTCAGCCTCGGTTTCTTCTGTGTCTCCGATTACATTAACGTAAGCAGGTGATGATCTTCGTTCGACACACATTGGCATAGTATCCATATGATCAGGTATGTTGATCAGAGCAGCTAGCTTTGATAGTGCATCAGCAAACTGGTTTTCATCTCTGGGGAGGTGCACGTATTTGACATCGGTGAACAACTTTTCTAGTTCCTCTATTTTCGCTTGGTACAGAGCCAGGCTATCGCTTCGGTTTTTCCACGTCCCGGCAACTTGATTGATCACTAGTGACCAGTCCCCATGTACTATAAGCTTTTTGATGCCTAACTCGAGAGCACTGTGCAGACCGAGTAGGCACGCTTCGTATTCGGCCGCGTTATTAGTAACATTAAAGTCCAACTTGATCGAAATGAGAACATGTTCACCTTCTGGTGAAATGAGTAGAACTCCTATCCCGTATCCCCTGCAGTTATATGCTCCATCGAAATAGAGGTCCCACGTATCGTTGTCTATATGAACGATATCTTCGTCGGGAAATGACCACGTATCTATAACCTTAGTTTCTTCTATCGGGTTATCCGCCACGAAGTCTGCAACCGCCCTTCCCTTTATCACTTTTAGCGGTACGTATTTTAGATCAAACTCGGAAAGCATTAAAGTCCATATCGACACCCTGCCGTTTAGAACTGGTTTTTTAAACAAGTATTTGATTGGGTCCATCTTCGAGTGGATGCAGACACTATGACTAAGCATGTAGTGTCGTAACTTCTTTGTCGCCCACACTAAAGCCAAGCATGTCTTCTCGAGCTGAGTATACTTGATTTCATACTCCAAGAACTTTTTACTAATGTAGTAAATTGCTCTTTCCTCTTTATCGACTATCTGTGCAAGCATCGCCCCCATTGCAGTATCTGTAACTGTAAGATATAACAAAAGCGGTGATCCAGCCGTTGGCGGGCTGAGCACGGGAGGGGAAGATAGTATTTCTTTGATTTTGTTGAACGCAGCTTGACAGTGATCATCCCATATGACGTGTTCCCCGACTTTCAACTTCTTAAAAATTGGTTCGCATATCATAGTTAGCCTTGCCACGAACCGGCTTATGTACTGGATTCTTCCAAGGAAACTCCGAATTTCCTTCTCGGTTCTCGGGTGAGGAATTTCCATTATGGGCTTGATTTTTGATGGGTCCACCTCGATGCCACGGTGGGTAACGATGTGACCCAACAGTTTGCCGGATGTGACTCCGAATGCGCACTTTTGTGGATTCAACCTCATGTTATACTTGCGCAATCGTTCAAAGAATTTGCATAGTGTACCAAGGTGGCCATCACGCTCTTTTGACTTGACAATCATGTCGTCGACATAAACCTTGACTTTCTTATGCATCATATCATGTACAACGTTGTCGCGGTCCTCGGGTATGTAGCCCCTGCGTTTATCAACCCAAAAGGCATTACTGTGTAGCAGTAGGTTCCCCATTGCATTCTGAACGCAGTCTTATGCATGTCTTCTTTCGCCATCTTGATCTGATTATAACCGGCGTATCCATCTATAAAGGATAGTAACGCGTGATTTAACGTGTTGTCAACCAAGATGTCGATGTGAGGTAATGGGAAATCGTCCTTCGGACTTGCCTTGTTTAAATCCCGGAAGTCGACACAAACCCGAACTTTACCATCTTTCTTTGGCACTGGTATGACGTTAGCCACCGAGTCTGAGTATTCTGACACCTTGATAAACCCAGCTTTGAGTTGCTTGTCGATTTCTTCCTTGACTTTCAAAGACCAATCTGTGTGCATTTTGCGTAGCTTCTGCTTGACTGGCTTATATCCCGGCTTGATTGGGATCCTGTGCTCTGCAATTTCTCTGTCAATGCCTGGCATGTCTTTGTAGGACCACGCAAAAACATCTTTGAACTCATGCAACAAACCAATGAACCCTTGTCTCTCGGTGGGACTTAAAGTAGTTCCTATTTTAAGCTCCTGCAGTTCTAAAGTTGTACCTACATTGATAGTTTCGGTATCTTCGATGACCAAAGTTTTCTGTTCGTACTCCTCCAACCCTTTTATCAACTGTAGAGGTGGTTCTATTTCTTCTTCTTCTTCGACCAACTGTTCGTCCTCGACCTCAGTCTCAATGTCATTATTAAAACAATCATTTTCAAAGTTCGAATTGCAATGTAAGTGAGACAAGTCGTAAGCAAACTGGTTCATATTATTATTGATTTGAAATTGCGCGAAATGCGCTAACATTTGAGCCAACTGGTCGGAGCTCAGTGGCGAGATAGGGGTATTCGGGACAGGCCCTGGAATACCACTGCTAGGAAAGGGTGCATAGGAAGGGAAAGCTAGGGGAGGGGTATTTTCAACACCTGACTCCTTAGACTCAATCTTAGGACCTATCTCAGACTCAGACTCAGACTCAGACTCAGATTCAGTATCGGAAGCGTCATCTGGCTTGAACATCTCTCCTTCTCCCGTTGTCAACTTGAAAAGGAGTCCCTTGTTATCAGTCAACTTGATCGTTTTCCGCCATCCCGTGCCAGTCCTAAGAGGATCTACATCGGTGATGAGGGTAGATGGGTCGAACCGTTCGCTTCTCAGGATCATACTTACCAAATCTTCGTTTGGTATCGGTGATTTCTTCTATTCACCGAAAAGAAGACCCATGGCTTTCTCGTCGCTTATTGGAGCTTGTTTAGTCCCTATTGGCATCACGGTTAGAATATCTTCAGGGATGTAGTAGCAATCTTGGAATACTTCGATTCCCGGGACCATAGGTTTTTCTTTGGGTCAAAGATACGTTCGGGGAAGTCCATGCAGGGAAGTTCTTCCCCAGCTCTCACGAAGTGACCGTTTAGGGTTAGGTGATACGGTCCCATTTTAATATCTCGATCTTCGATCGATCTTCCCCTTTTTTCCAGCAGATCTTTCCCAGTGGGCTCATATCCAAGCCCAAAAGTTACTCCTTTGGCTACTGGTGGTTTCAACTTGAATGTACCCTCCTTTTTAGGATATAAAGAGAAACCGAAGTACTTCCCAGTCTTGAGAATCACTTCGCAGGCATGACTTCCCGTGTATAGATCCATATTCTCTGCTTCGAGGTTCAGCTCGATCATATTGACGATCTCGAAACCAAATGCCTCATTGGCAGCTTCGACCCTTACTTCAGAAGTAATGTCCCCTCCTGCTACCGTAATTGGCATAGCGTCAATGATGACGGTTTTGCCATTGAGTGGGACTTTGATTTTTCGATGCAGCGTTGATGTTACGGCCCTCGTAGCATGGATCCAAGGCCTTCCCAACAATAAGTTGAAGGATAAGCATATGTCAATTACTTGGCAACTTATTTTCTTTTCCACTTGCCCTTGGTCAGACTACCGGATCGACGAGTCCACTTACTCGACGCACAGTGCCATCGAATGCCCGAACTGTCTGTGTAGTGGGAACGAAGTCACTCTTCTCCAGGCCCAGAATATGCGCTGTTTTCAAAGGGAGTACGTTATCAGCCGATCCGTCGTCAACCAAGGTCATAGGGATATGCTTGTTGAGACACACGGTAGCAACATAGAGGGCCAGGTTATGTCGGGGCCCGAACGGTGGTAGATCTTCGTCGGAAAATGTCACGGCGTTGGTAATCTGTGGCCGATTCTGGGCGATGTGAGTGACCATGTCAGCAGGAGTAGCATTTGACGACACGGACATGTTCATCAAAGCTTGCAATAAAGCTTGACGATGTTCGAAAGAGCTCAGGATAAGTTGCTAGATAGACACGTTGGCCTTAGTCTTTTGGAGTTGCTTGATGAGAGAAGCCTCGGAGGTCAACCCTTCACCAAGAACGTCGACCACTGCTGGCTCTTTGAGAGGCGTCTTGCTCGGGATATCCTTAGCTTTCTCCACACGATACGGGTGCCCTGATATAGTCAGATGGTTTGACTCTAGGGCATCTTGCCTCACCTTTAAGATTTCTTCTTGGGTGTGAGGAATTGTCGCACCTTTGACGAGGTAAACATCATCTTCGTCATCAGCCCAAATGCCATTAAATTTATTGCCGCTTCGGAGTATGTAAGGAGTACAATCGACAACAAAATCCCCAAATGTAATCTCATTTCTCGAGCTTGGTAGGAACTTGGAGCAATCCACGAATATTCTTCCAATGAAAACCCCTCTTAGATGACACGGGCGAATCAAATGAGAGTAATAAACACTATCTTCGGTAGAGAGAAAGTTAGTGTGGTCCCCAAAGGGGTTGGCGACGTTTTTGGGTTTTATGGCCGGGATTGGGAGTGTTCCGTTCTCAATCATGTCTTGGATTTCGTGCTTTAGTCTAAAGCACCTTTCAGTATCGTGTCCCTTCCCTTGATGAAAGGCACAGTAGGCATTCGGTTTGTACCATTTGCCTTGTTGTTCAGCAGGTGGATCCGGAGTTGGACCGATGAGCTTCAGCTTTCCCTGGGCCATGAGCCTTTGGAGAGCGTATGCGGAAGTGCACCTGATATCGGTGAATACCCTCGGAGCTTGGCGCGGAGGCCTTTTTGACTGTCCATCTAAGAGATTGACAGTTTCAACAAAGTGGGACGTTGCTGGTGCTTTTGCTTTAGATGACGAGGCCCCTTGGTATCCTTTTGGCTTCTCGCCGCCATTCGGACGTCATCTTCTACCTTTATCCCGATTCTTATCAATTCTTTGAAAGAACCAAAATTCTGGTATTTCAGAGCATTACGGTAAACAGGTCGTAGATTCTTTACGAACTTATCTACCATTTCAACTTTATCAGGCTTCTTGGCTAGTTTCACGCTTTCAGCGCGCCATCTTGCAAGGAATTCAGTAAAGCCTTCTTTTTCTTTCTGTGTCATCACCTCCAATGTTCTTATGTTGGTTTGAATCTAGACATTGTCAGCATAGTGCTTACAGGACTCCACCGTAATATCTTCGAAAGTGGGGAAGTTCTTAAGGTCCAGTTGTAGAACCACGCCTTCGGTGTTCATCCGGAGATTGGGCGAAAATTTCGAGAGCATGTCGGCGGTACTCCCTTCATGCTAAGTACCCCTTATAGGCCTTAACATGGTGGACTGGATCTTCCGTGCCCTTAAAATTTGGGATATCGTGAGTACCATGTTTGTGGGCAACTTATCTGAATCGGGGCATAGGCCCTAGCATTTTCGTAGTGGATGTTCTTCCCCCGGAGAGCTTCGTACGGTCTTCAATGAATTTGAACCGTTTCTCCAGTTTAGTCGAGGTGGGGTAGATGAAGAGGAATCTTCACCCAGCTTAGATTCGATTGCATCCATTCTGGTCATCATGAGGTTCACGGCCTCAGTGAGTTTGTTAACAGCATCTTCCATTGCTTGACGTCGGGTTTTTGGCGGCCTTTCTACAAGAAAACCCCGAACCGAGTCAATATTTAAAAGTAAGAGCCCCTGCACACTTAAGTACACGACACCAACTTGACTCAAGTCAAGACTCGACTTAAGACTGATTAACGAAAAGGTTCGACTCACGGTTGGATTTAGACCTCGATTCATTTCAGACTCGACAAGACGACATGACTCAAGTTGTCATAGCTCGATTCTAAACTGGACTTGGTGTGACTAAACCCGTGATTGGATTAACATAGCCCATAGGTTTAAGTGAAACGCCCTAAATGGCCTAACTTGGACGTTTCTGTGGACTATCCTAGACCAATTGGTCGACCCGCATGACTCGAAGCCCAATAGGTGAGCTTGGGTGACCCAACAAGGTCGTGTTCTAGACTCTCGGGGCAAAACACGCCTAGCCTAATACGGCCAGGACCCGGACACGACTCGACGCATTTCATGCTTGGTTAAGGTTCGAGAAATATTTTGGATTGAATTTGAAAAAAAAAAAAACGAATAATCGATTTGAAAATGAGATTTAAAATGGGCAGCATGCCGGCTATAAAAGCTTATTTTGGGCCGAAAAATCTAGTCCTACTTGGGCAACATTCCGCGTTTTTAAAACCATGCTATTTTAAAAGTAAGTTGTTCAAAAGTTCGGTTTTGAAATCGATACGGATAATTTGAAAAGACTCGGGAAATTCATTTCGCACATTGTCATTCTCATGTTATAAGGATGTATGCTCCTAGACATCTCTAAGTCTCGGCAAGTCTTCTACAAGAAGGTCTATGCCCTCCATCCTTTTTGGGTCTTATAGAGCAAGGGCCTTTAGGTAGAGTACGTAGAAGAGCATCCCCACCATCAAGAACCACGACGAGGCGGAGCGGAAGCAAGCAATGTGCCAATTCCGGGCATAGTGGGACGTCACCCCCCACGCGTCACAAAGAAGCGCTTGGACGGCCCGGGAAAGTCCTTAAGGGTTTATGCATGAATCGTAGCACTACGAGTAATGTTTTACTTTCAAATACTTTCTTTTCAAGTTTCACCTCGGAGGAAAAGACCCTAGAAACAAAGTGTAACTAGTCCTCTTTTCCCCAGCGGAGTCGCCAAACTGTGGACAACGCCCGCGGGATCCACACTAGGCATAATCGACTCGAGGTTCTTTCGAATCGAATTAAGACAAATTAGAGTTGCCACCAAGTTTTTTGGGAACTTAGAACCGTTCAAGTCAACTTTACACCTTTCGTCGAAAAGCATAAAGCCAAACGACTACGAGTGATTAAAGATAAAGACTTGTACCCTATATCACTCGATTTGAATGACTCTCGTAATCCAATGGTATTTAGACGGATCCACAAACCATAGATCTTGAATAAGGGGTGAGGGTACGTGTTAGGAAGCCCATAAGGACACCTAACCCCGCCCGTCGATAACGGCCTCTACTAAGTCAAGTATCGGATTTCAAACAAGGTCGTAGCTACTGCGATATATGATATGCAAACATCGTTTTAAAAACCTAACATTTGAAGTTTCTATGTCGATTTAGATGCAACTAAACTAACTTTGTCAAAGTTGTAATTTAGCATGTGGGTTGATTGATCTAACAACATACAAAGCAAACAAGGCTTAAGGGGAATGGGGGAGCCATTGGGATCTACACTATTACAACCCAGGCATTTCATGCCGACACAACGAGAATTTAGAGATACAACTCGATCTAAATACAATTGCTATATACGACACCAAGCACGACACATGGTCATTCGACCTAGGAAAACGTGCACAAAGGGGTTTCCCACAGTTTACATAACTCACGGCCTTGGTTCACTCCTCGTAATGCGTGCTTTCGCTTAATCTTATCGAATTAGACATTGGGTCACACACCAAAACATGCATTAGCATAAATCGGGCCATGTTGCTTTAAACGACATGCGATTTACTACGCTCTTACATGAATTGGAGCACAACTATCTAACCAAATAAGACTAAGATTTTTATAAATCGATTGACTCGACCCAAAAGAAAACTAATTACAAGTGAATTACAAGAGACGACTCGATAAGCAAAAGGTAATTACAAAATACAAAACAACGATGAATAAACGATATAAAGATGAAGCAAGAATGACAAAAGGCACGGCCAAGTACACGGACCCAGACATGGCCACCCTAGTTCCTAGGTTAGGTTCATTAGGTTAGATAGATTTGCAAAGCGATATAGGATATACATTAGAAATTGATGATAAAAGAGGTCAGAAGGCTTCGCCTAAAACCGAGTGTTCTACACGGCCTAAAAGGGTCGAATTAGGTCAAGTTCGCTAATTAAGTTAACTCGTCGAGTGTTAATAAGAAGGTGCTAATCACGCACTCTTATACTAGCGAGAAATTAGGTGAAAAGAGAGATGCATTCAATTAGGTTATAGAATTGTTGGTCGATTTTAATGCTTGTGTCGAAGCACCCTAACATGTCTAATCAGGTTATTTAATCAATCTAAAGTCGCCTAAACGAATCATATGTTAACAAACAGGGGTCGAACTAACATGCAACGGGTCCTAGGGTAGGTCGAATTGAACGAAACAAGCAAGGGGTCAAAAGCGAGGAACGAAATTAGGATTCGTTTTATTAATGCCCTACCTTGAACACGAGGATATATAAATGAGATTGGGGATACGACTGACCGATGTGGCGGATTTCTTTCCCATCTCAAGTCAACGCGGGTGTTTGTGGTGGTACTTTAACTCATACTCGGACTAAACTAGTTTCATAGTTAACGATATCAAACGACAAACAAAATGATAAACAACGTAAAACGAACAATAAAAAACAAACATAAAAGAACGAAATAAAAAGGAGAAGAGGAGGATTTGATGCACCCTCAACCTACATGTATCGTTGACACCGTCTTGGGTCGTAATCGATCGTAGATTTTATCTCGAGAGGCCGTCGTCGACGAAGGAACAAAACAACAACTCGTTTTTTTTGTAAATCTGGACAGCAACTTTCAAACTGCAATTTCTCACTCGTTTCACAGTGAAAATTAGATTTAAAAGATGTTTTGAAAACTAGAAAGAGAGTATAACAAAGATATTAAAACAAACCACGCTCGTTCTGAGTTATTGGGCACGAAAAACGAGCACAAACAGAACTGGACAAACAGGAAAAGCCGCGAAAACAGAGTTTATGACACTCTGTTTTTCGAGGGGATTCGTGTACTCTCAAGGTCAATTTGGCTCGTGAATCTTTGTCTAATATGTAGATGGATGTTATAAGGTTAATTAGGAACAAGAAACTCGAATTTTAGGGAGAACGAATGGTATTTCGAGAGAGACACAAACTGTTTCTCAGTTTGGATGTATCGGTTTTGTCGAGAGTTTTGAGAGGCAATTAGGGTTTGTTTTTGGAGATTAATGCTGGTGAGTGACGGTAGTATGTATGGAGAACTTAGAGGAATGAATTTATGGTAGAGAGGAGGTATTTATAGGGAGTTAAAGTAGGGGTTAAGAGAGCAACAAGCAGTCGGGCTCGGTTTGCATAGCTGCTGTCCATCAGCTATTTCGTGGGGTTTTTAGGGTTTGTATGGGGGGTTTGCTTGGTGGTTAAGCTAATTTAATATGGGTAGGATACTAGGGTATGGTTTAGGGTTAATGGGCACGGGTTTAAGTGGCGTTTGGAGCGGGTTTGAGGCTCATGTTTGAGCACGCAAAACAGGGGATGAGGCCGTGTTATTTGCGGGCCGTTTATGGAGTGTTTGGGACGGGAATTGGATGGGTTAAACAAAGGGTTTGGGGTAGGCTTCAGCTAAAATCGAACACGGGTCATGGGAGAGGAGGTTGGGCCGAAAGTGCGTCGAAAATTGAGCCCAAATCAAGTAGAAAACGAGCTCAAAATCGCGTACAAAATCGTTGTAAAAATCGAGTTCTTCAAATACGGTTTATAAACGAAATAAATTGATTTTTCAAATCAAATAACTAAAGAATGATTTTTCAAATCAAAAATATATTTTATTTTCAATAAAATAAATTTAAGAAAATAAATTCAAATTAAAACAATAAAATGAATTCACTTTAAAAAAAATATTTAATTTAAATATCATTTAAATTAATAAAATACTTCGTCGACAGCGCTCATTCTACATCGTAAAATGAGCCCAAATAATGACAATGACAACTAAAGAATACATGTGTCCTATCATCATTGGGTGTTTGTCGGGTTCTCTATAAATTCCAATATCGACGGATACGGGTATCTATAAATATGAACCGAATTAGGATATTTTGGTTAATTTTACGGATTTTTATTGTTCATATTATACAATAATGGCATTTAAATATGATTTTATGAGTAAAAATGTCATTTTCGGTCTAAAATTAGCTATACTTCGAATTTTCCATTGATTTTTGGATATGTTGTCACATATATTATTTTGAGATAACCTGTAAATTTTCATAATTTTTGTACTTGTTATGCTCGAAAAATGGATTTTTCATTATTAAATTCGGATTTAGGTGAAAAATGGGTTAATATGAGTTAAATTTCGAATCTGGTCATAGAAAATTAATATGTTGTCACATGCAATTTTAAAAGATGTGTGTAAAATAATTGGCTATAAAGAAGTCTTTTTGCATGATTTATGGATTTTTGAAGAAAAATAGCATAAATAGTGACATTATTAGTGAAAAATTAATAAATCATAATCTATGACTTAGAAAAAACGTCTAAATGTTGTATTTTATTATCTTTTTCAGATCTAAAATTGAAAAGTTTATGAATATAATTTTTCCCATGTTTTTATGATTATTTTAGTTAAAATCGATAAACCGCAACATTGTTTTTCCGGAAAAATTTCGAAATTTTTAACCTAAGTTATTGAACATTATGAGTGTCATGGTATTTTTCCAGAATTTTCATAAGTTTAAATTTCTAATTTCAAATTTATTTGAAATTTTGCGATTTATTTGAAGTTTATAGCTTATTTTTGTAATTTTTGGTCCATTTATGAACAATTTTATAAATATGGGTTAATTATGGTCAAATTATTAGTGAAGACTAAATTTTGAGTCCTAAGAGGTTAGGGTAATTAACTTATGCATAAATATGAATTTATGTATTTTTGTGATTGTAAAATGTTGAAATCACGCAAATCCGTAAAAACCGAGTAATATACGATATTGGCTAATTAAAGGCAATTTAGCATAAAATTGAGCATGTTCATACATACTATAATGCTGCATTTTTCTTTATGATTGTCATAATTTTAATTTATGTAATTTTGAATTATGTAATTTTACTTAGTATGGCCTTAGATTTTAATTGGTATTTCCCGAAATGTATGGGAATATCAATTCGGTTGTAATTTTATTGTGATCTCGTATAACCGTTTTGTAATTTAATAGATTTATTTTATTTTAGTTACAAATGTATAATAGGAAATTATGTAATTTATTTTGTAATTTTATTTATCTCGGAGTTCCCAAAGACGGATTTCTTCAAGAATGGCGATACATAAAGACGGTGTTACCTCGAGATGCGTGCCACAACCGAAGTTCAAGGGACCGATGGAGTTGGTTTCCGAATATGTAATAGTTAAATAGTTTTTCTATTTTAGGAAAGGCCATACTAGGATTTATTTATTTTTATGCTTGCATTTTATTTTATGTCACATGCATCGCTAAATCGCCATAACTAAAACATGCATCATCATCTTTTTTTATCGAGTTTATCGACCGTGTCAATTATAATTATCGTAGTTCACCGCTTTAGTTCACTTAAAACGTGATAGATAATAAATTGACATGACCTCTCGCTAAAACAATCAATTGAGACATAGCCTTACCAAATAGTAGAAACCATGAAAACCTATTTCGCGAGGGAGTGCACTCGGCCCTACCGGGGTACAAACCTTGTTACGTAGGGGAAGTGGGTGATGAGTGTTAATCCACCGAGTTCATGTTAATGAAGGTTTCATCGGCCATACCGTGCCCAAGTTGATGTGGATTTGGATCATGGACACATTTATTCGAAATTTGGATTGAGCTCAACGGAAGTATTCGCGACCGTAGTTGCATTTGTTCCGGGCTATAGATAATTATTAGAGTAATTTTATCGACCAAGAGTTCTAAAAGTAGAATCGATTAAAACGTTAATCCACCGAGTTATATTGATAAAGGTTTCATCGGCCATACCGTGCCTAAGTCGATATGAATTTGGGTCTTGGAATCATTTATCTAGTTGGGTAGAGGTCACTAGAAAAATGCATAAAACTTGTTTAAATCATACTTTTTACGAGTATTATTAAAACGACATTTGTCTTACTCCTTATATTTTGTTTTGTAGACCACTTCTTTTTCATAACAAATGGCAACACCAACACCAACTCCTAACGCCACACTTCTCGCTAGTTCGTCATGGCTCCGATCCTTTATGGATCGATGTAAACTTGAAAAGAATGGGTCAAATTTCTCCGATTGGGATGCCCAACTCAAATTAGCCGCCGAAGGTGACGACAAGCTTCGTTACCTTACCGAGGCCTCTCCACCCGAATCCTCTACTAGGTCCACCGCGGCCACTAGGGAAGCATATGAGGCTTACCAAAAGGAGTCCGCCGCAATGAAAAATGTCCTGATATTTGCGATGGAGGCGGACCTCCAAAGGAGAGCCTTTAAAATGGGCAATGCTAATGAGATTTACTCCAAACTTGTGACCATGTTTTCACAAACTCCGCGGATCGTCCAATATGAGGCGGCCGCGGCATTTTTTGATCTCGACTTCAAAGAGGGCCAAAAGGTTAGCCCTCATGTGCTCAAACTATTGGAGCTTGTCGAGACCTTGAAAATTCAAAAGGTTGAAATCCCCAAAGAACTCATCGTAGATAGGATTCTACACTCCTTGTACAAAGTCAAGGCATATGTGCAATTCCGGGTGAATTTCAACATGCAAGACAAGGATGTGTCTCTCGAAGAATTGCATAAGTTACTTGTGCAAGCCGAAAGGGACATGGGGTTAAATGTGAATCCACCCAAGGATGTGCTTAACATAAGCACTAAGAGTAAGGGGAAGTTCAAGAAAAATGGGAGAAAGGGCAAGAAGCAAGCTCCCACATTCACCAAAGCTAAGACTTGTGAAGCTAGCACCTCAAAGATCAAGAAGGGTCCTCTTGATAAATGCCATTATTGTAATGGTATGGGACATTGGAAAAGAAATTGTTCCAAATACCTTGGTGATATTAAGGCTGGAAAGATTACTCCAGTAGGTAAATGACTATCCTTCTTTTATGTTTCTAATTCAACTATGGTATTATGATGCAAAGTTGTGATAATGTATCTCCCTTTTTATTGTAAATAGGGCCTCCACCAAGCAAAGACAAGGGAAAGGAAAAGCAAGCATGAAAAACCATGGAGAAGCTATGGATAGCTTTTATGGAGCTTTGCTTTTCATTGTCTTATTTTAAATTATGTTTTGGATTTTTAGAACTTTAAGTTTCCGTGTTCGACATGGAAAGGTATTTTGGATAATGATTTGTATTTTGGATAATGGTGACTTGGTTTGCAACCCAAGTCACCCGTTTTATCATTTATCCTTTTATGTTCTAAAATTTCATCTTTAAATGCTTGCTCTTAGGAACATAAGATTATTCACTTAAAGTGATCTAATAGACAAATATAATGACGGGTTTCATTATATGTCCACATGTTTAAGGCGTGTGTATGATCATTTATAAAGTGATTTTGAGTCTATGAACTCTCTTAAAGGTATATCAATCACCAAGTACACATATGAAATCTAAAACTATTAGTCAATCTATGAGATAGTTCTCCTTATACTTCAACATCATTATTTGTGTCTCATATGCTATCTTTGAATCTAAAGTGTATTTATTCTAAAGATAGAGTGGGAGAAAAATGAGGACACAACACACAAGGCAAGATATTATTGTGTACTTGTGTAAATGAAGATCTATGCAAGAGAGAATGATTTGAATGAAGGTATATCTATTTACATAGTATACCGAATAGATGAGATCTATGGTCTCAAGTAAGTTCTATATGACTAAAGAGACCAAATGAAGTAATCGAAAGAACATATTCTTGAGATAACTACGTGAGGACACCAAAAGAAAGTTTTGGAAGAAAAATGACTAATGTAAAGTCTTAACAAGTTTTTGACTAAGTTCTATATGATAAATTTTGACCAATAGTTTCAACCTTGAGATTTACTTAAGAGCCTAAATGAATCAAAATAACATACTAGTTATGATCGAGTTGCAAAGATTGATATACCGATATCTTCAATGGCCAAAGTTTTAACCACGCAAATGTCATTACTTAACCTTATTATGAAATGGTTAAACCTCCTTCCAAAAGGGTATTTTCGAAGGACGTATTCTAGATATTATTTATATTGGAATAATGACATTGCTACACATCATTATGACATGAGTGTGTTGGAGATTTAAAAATCTCTTTCCATAAGGTTAAGATGAGACCACTTCAAAATAGGTATTTTGAAAGGATATGATGGGAACATATATGGTTTTATCCTAATAACTTGGCAGTGCAATTTATATTTCAATTCTTGATTGAGAAGTCAATTTCGAAATGTGTGAAATTGAGTGGGAGTTAGGAAATTCTCATGTGAAGACATGAAATTTAGTGGGAGCTATCATCCTTGAATGTATAAAACTCATTACTCATTAAGGAATGACAAGCTAATATCTTCTTCACAAAGAAGTATTTGAGTTTTCAATTCTGGATGAACATGGACTATGATGAATCCAATTACATTGAAAGATATTGGATTTGTATTAAGATATACTCATTGTATCAACATACACATAGGTTATTCATATGAATGAAAATGGGATTACCATTAGCAGTCATGGTAGTTCATTGAACCTAAGAACGGTTGGTCTCATGATCATTAGCTACTAATGTTTCCGCCATTAGAATAATCATGTACATGTCCAATTATGAATCATATGCATCATATGCATCAGAGCATGATGATCATTGGTAAGCCATAATAGAAACGTCGTGAATTCTCGAGTAGAATCCGATAAGCGATTTCGGTGTTTGTTAGAATGCTCTTATATGTGTCAAGAGGTTGCGCATATTAATGAAAATCCGAGCACATGTAAGGATTTATGAGAATCCTTAACCTTTCAAGCTAGAAGGAGAAATACGAAGTTTTGGAAAGGTACTTAATTGAATAAGAAGTTACTCAATACTAATCTTTCCTAACTATGCTAGGACTTATGAGAAGTGCTAGGCCAGTCGTCTTGGCAAATTGTTGAAGACTCTACAAAACATATACCTAGTGCATTGTGTGTGGATGGGGTACTTTACCTAGTGCATTGTGTGTGGATGGGGTACTTGATCAGTACAAGTTATATCATTCATCAAAAATTCGGTCGTTATGTGATAATCGATAAGGAAGTTCTTTCAAGATAAAAAACCAAAACCAAGGTCGGGAACCTTGATGTGTACTTGGTAAGATTCATGCTATGAGAGAGAACATGAATGTAAAGGAAATTGTAAGCTTAAGAAGTTTGAACATATTGACACATGGCATGTTAAACTTCTATTGCAATCAATGAGTGTTTACACTTACGATATACATCACAAGGTTGTAATATGATATTGACTACCCGAGTGTGATGTCGACATTTGTCGTTTGAGTTATTATTATTAACTCACCTTGTACTTTGTTGTATCCAAACGGGTTGTGGAGACAATTGAACCCCGTTAAAGTGAATACGGATTAACATTGTATTTGTCCATGGTTACTTGTATGAGGTGACGTCTCGAAGTGACTAGAGTGTGATGCGATTGATGGCAAGTTCAAGTTCCATAGAGTCATGTGAGATGACTAGTCGATCACATAGGCAGACTGTTAGGAACATTTTGTCGGGCCTAATGACCGCTTATAGAGTTCTGGCAAATTTATATAGCCTGGTCGTGGCGAGAGCTACTATAGTATTCAAATGAGTCGATTCTTTTGACTAAAGACTATTCACCTAAGATGGCACAGTTTCAGATTAACTTTGATTTGTGTTACTACGACCTTCGTAAATGGGGTCAAATGGGCATATTTTGGGTTATGATGGCTGTGGCTAGTCGAAGGGAATGAGTGCGATAGGAATTGTCCACCCCTAGTCAGGGTTATAACAATATCTCAGGGCCACTCGAGGAGTAATGAACTGGAAATGCGTGGCCACGCTCGGAATGTATCTATGATAGATGAATCCGGTCAATCAGTTATTCTCCAGATCGAGGAAACCACTCTCGATATGATCACTTGCAAGTACGACCTGAAAGACACCTTGCATTGAGTGGGAGATAGTAATAGGACAAGAGAAATGGTGACGCACACTTGTTGAGGACAAGTGGGAGATTGTTGGAATATGTGTCCTCCGACAATAATGCGATCACGACTGTTGATCATAATGATCACGTGTTTAATACTCATTATAAAGAATACAATTGGGAAGTAATTTTGTTACTGTCAACTGGTCAACATATATCGGTAATGATTGGCTGACTAGAGTTTGACATTACTGTCGTGCGACGGTGGTGATCAGTTGACCCCCTAGGTCATACCTATAGGGCAACACTCTTAATTGATTATTTAATTAATCGTATAATGTTACGAGTTAATTAAATTATTTGAAAATTGACGGACGATTTTGGAAGTAAAATTTACGTATCATATTGAAATGTGATTAAATAAGATACGGTCTGAGTAATTGAATCGTATCATTACTCGGATGAAATAATTGTTTAAGGTAACAATTAAATTTGAATGAATTATTATAAATACAATCTGTTGTGATTTATAAATGGTAAAATATTTTGGTACAAATAATTATGATATTACTGAGTCGATTTTGTATGTGACGTATTTTTATTAATACGTTGATTTTTAATTTGTTAAAAAAATACATAATAAATTTATGTGACATGTGACATGCTACATATTGACAAATTGACAAAAATAATAAGGATCCCATATTATCAAGTGTACCGAAATTAAGGGGTGGTGGAAGCTAATATTGTGTTTGTTTAATTATTATGAGAACACAATGATTACCTACATTCCTAGCCATGCAACCCTAATATTCATTGTGAAGACAAATGTGTGTATGCATTGGCTCCCTAAAAAGCCCCCTTCCACCCGGTTTTTGATGAGAAAACCATTATGGTTTTTCATCTCACTTTTACCTAATATTACACTAAAATGTGTTAGTGATTATTCATTCTTTTCATCATCCAAAAATTAGAATTATAGAGAGATAAAAAGCTCTCTTTTTCTTCCTCCAATATACCGAAATATTTAAGTGTTTATAATATTTTGGGTCAATTTTCTACTACATTAATATTATACTAGTTCATATAATATTAAATAAATTAAGGGTAAGCTTTGGGTATTAATCCTAAGGAGAGATCCTACACTTGGATCTTGGTTCTTCCATCATAGGAAAGCACAAGAACAAAAGAAAAGGAGATTTCTTTTGTGCCCATAAAACCGAAATCACCAATGTAAGAACATGATTTCTCCTCTATTTTATCATTTGTTTGCATGCATAAAATCCATATTTAATTTTATGACAAATTAAATTAAATCATATATGAATATGTTTATGTATAAAGATCTACATTTCCTTCAATGATGATCCAAATTGTTCATTCAATCAGATTACTAATATTAGTAATGTAATATATGAGTATTAGTAATCAATTTTAAGGTAAACTACTAAACAAATATCTAGCACATATTATTTAGTAGAGATAAGGGATAATCTTGGGTGAAATCAAGAGGAGTGGCTTCTATACTTGAAGTCTTTGGAGGATCATCCTAACATATGGAAAGCTCAAGAACAAGTGAGGTAGGAGACTTCACTTGTGCCCAAAATGGCCGAAAATAAGATGGTGAGAAATCGTTTTTTCATCTCTTTTTATTAAGTTTGCATGCATAAGATCATGTATTTATTTTATGACCAAATAAATTAATTCATATATGAATATGTATCTTATTGAGTTTAAAGAAACACAACATATATATATATATATATATATATATATATATATATATATATATATATAATATATATATATATATATATGGTTGATTTTTAAATTGCGATTATGATTACGAATGTGGAACTGAGATCATGAAGTTGGGTTGTTTATGAGTACTGGTGATTATTGTATTTTGATTGAAGGGACCGAACTGCTAGTCCTTGTGAGTTATTTGTTGAATGGATAAAACGATGTAAGGCCACTCTTAAGCCTCCCAATGGCATATGCAAATATGTAAACCTGTCAAACCACTGCTCCCCATATGAGCAGAAATCATCATATGGTTCACCACAGACATTTTAAAACAATGGTTATTATCAATAATGCAAATGTTCATCTATGTCATGCTACTTTGAGGGATTATATGATCATGCAAATGAATGTCAATGACAACAATACACAATACCTCATGGCTCCATATCCATCACACCGATGCCACAGACACGCCCACGACACCCCACCTCACAAATAGGTACGCGGAACGGGTCAGTGGTACCGAGCCCGAGAGTGACTCGAATCCCCTGCAAGACGTCGTATCTCGACCACACTTATTCCTTCAAACTCAAGTCCATAATGTGCGCATTCCTCTTTGAGTGGGAAGCTCCAAGAGGCGACTCAAACGTAAGACGGTTTTCCAACCGTCTTACGTCTCCTCAACAATCATTTATCACAACCAAAGCTAATTACTAACATGTCCTCCACCAAACAACACCACATAGATTGACAATCACAAACATGTAATACACTTTTCAAACAACACAAATTATGATATGGTAATAATGCCCAATTCATCATTAACTCACCCATATACACAAATGCCTTTTGTACATGTTATAATGCATTCTATCCAACAATGTGAGACCAACCATACTTACCCAATCCCCCACATGTATGAACATTACCAAACAACGACATATAATCAAACCCTAATTACCACTACTCATTTTATAATGCATTTATTATGTTACTAATCCCAAACAATGCACAAATAAAAATTCATATCACCAAAGTTAAGTTGGAAAGTCCTACCTATTGCTAATCTTCAACAAAGTTCAAGCTAAGAGGCTAGAAGTGCTCCTCAATGAAGTTTCCTCCTCCATAATCCATAGCTAACTATTAGTACAACATACCTGAATAATAACAATAATAATTAACCTCTAATTACCCCCATTTAATTAGTCATAACCCTAATTAATTTTCTAAGACCACATACTAATAAAATTAGGGTTTACTAATTAAAAGACAAAATAAAAAGGATTGAATATAATCTTACCAAAATATAAACAAGTGGTAAGAACAAGGATTTGGGAAGTGAATCTTCAAAGATGTGCACTAGATCTTTGTGGATAAGTTATTAATGTTTTGAGAGGGTTTTAGAGAGTAAGGGATAAGGTAGGGAGTGAAGTAGGGCCAAGAAAATCTGAAAAAAGATGTTTAAAGGTGATAAGCCAACCTATCATTTCTCGTGTAAAACAATGGAAAGCGATAGGACACTCGGTCGAGTGCCCGTTCCACTTGATCGAGTGAAGCTCCACTCGGTTGAGTGGCTTTATATAAAAAACATTTAGAAATTCCCAAATGTTACTCGGTCCCTCACTCGGTCGAGTAAACTAACTACTTGGTCGAGTAAAGCCTTAGAAACTACAAGTTATTACAATCTTCCCCTCGCCTTGCAAAGCGAAGGGAAAGCTATCTTCTCTCAATTGGCACCACCAATGCAACAACTCAAGAAAATGGGTCGTCTTTGCCATCAAGTTCTCAAGCTCCTCCCTCAACTATGGTAATTCCTCTTTATCCTTTTCCATACAAGCCTTATATCCATGATGATTTCAATATCGTGGAATATATTGAATTTATCTCGGGTTTAAAGAATCATATCCATAAATAGATGTACAACGATCGGGTTAATAGTTATTATGCCCAATACCCGCCTCTTTACAGCTTGGCTAGGAAAGGGTTGCTTGACCCTAACGGGCCATTGCCAGATAGGGTGGACCGAAAAGAATTCTTCACGGACTTGTGCACCTCCAAAGATGAAGAGGTATTATGTGAAGAAGGAAATGGGAGTGTGTAGACACCTCAAAGTTGTCTAATAGCCTTAAGGGTACCCAATGATGAGGCTCAAACTAAATGACTAAATGGAAATTGACAATGTCGTAAATAACGACTCTTTTCGCTTAGTTTCTGATAAATCATTCAAAATGGCATAAGACCACTCATTAGCTCTTTTATTTCCACTTATCCACCACTTTGTTAGTTAATGACATCAAACCATTTCTACACCTTTGTTCCATCCTTGAAATCCCATTTCATATTCAAGTCATACAATTAGTTACGCATTTTTAGTAAGGGGGCCAAGTATATTAAGGCAATCCACCTTATCATAGTTCACTAGGAAGTACGAGTAGAAAAGGCATATCTAATGGGAGATTGTTGGTCGTTTCAGCTTCGTAGATATTTGCAAGTGACAAGGAAATAGACATACTTTAACAATTTGGATTGATAAAGGTCAGAGCTTAACAATTGTTATTAGTTGGAAACAAGGTATGGGTATGAATGTAAGAATTGGATTAAAAGTGGTTTGTTAATTCCTCGTAACGCATACTCCGTTATTGTTAAGGAATCGTACGTACGTACAAGAATATATTTTTAACGAATCTAAAGTACGTAAGAATACCCAGACCATCTAAAACTCTATCTTCTACCACTTCGAGATTCAATAGACTATAGCCCAAGATCATTATAAATACTCAATTCCATTATCACAATTGAGGGGAACACACAAAGACGAATATTCACATTCTCGACAGACTAAAAGCAGAATATCAATACAGATCACCCGTTTCAAATAAACTACCTCAGTTTCAAAACAAACCAAATACATTAAATCGTCCCAGTTTCAATACAAGCGCATAAGAGCCATTAATTTACGACAAAGTCGAAATTCATTAATAGTCAACATCCAGATAGGCCTGAGGGTACCAATATCAAATACGTTTTCTTTACTCTTTTTATTCATCTTTTAGTTATTATTTTCGTTACTTATCGTATTACCTTTATAATTGTATATAAACTAACATTTTCTCCTTTCTCCTTTCTCAGAAGAGTTGTCATTTTCTCCTTTCTCAGACGAGTTAATTCACACTTACATTGTCTCCATTCCTCATGGGATGATCCTTTCATTCATTTAGGTGAGTGAGAGAGATGCACAGGTCTCCATTGTCTTCTAACACCATAGAACCTTCTACTCCACTCCATTTGTCACCCTCGTTTAGCATCCAAGACTTTGGGGGATGTACACTAAGTTTATACGGTCACAAAAGTATTTTGTTTCTATGGTATTTGTTTTGCTTAATTAGTAGAGCTTGTTACTTTAAAAGGGGCAAAACTCATCAAAATATAACTCAAATAAACAAGTCAAGTAAAAATGAAACACATTCTCCATACCAGAGAATTTTTAGGAGTTACTTCCAAAGTATCAGTGTCCAGTATTTCTACTTGAATCACATTTGGGTCAGACCCCATCTTTTTCAAAAAATCTTTTCAAAAATTCGATAATCATTTTAACTATTTCCGAAAATACTTCATTTTTGCATTAATCATACATGCATTGTGTCCAAGACATGCATTTGCATTTTAGGTGTCATATATTTGTCACTAACAACTCCCAGTCGACTACTTTGTTATTCATCTACCAAATTCATCCAAAGTGGGGGTTTCTCATAAAGTCTCATTTTTCTCATAAAATAAAATTTTGTCAAATTCAAATTCAATGATTGTGAAAACTTCCAGCCTAATATTTATGCGAAATAAAATTTTGCGAATTTCCAGCCTATTTCAGCCACTTTCATGAAATAAAATTTTGCAATTTTTAAATTCAACTTATTTCGAAATAAAAGTTTGAAATCCTTTGGTCGGCAGGCCCTGACAAGCATTTTAAGTTCTTAAAATAATTTTTTTTTTGAACTTACCTATTTGCGAAATAAAATTTTGCAATTTTCGTATCTTTTGGTCGACAGGCCCTGACATGCATTTAAGTTCTTAAAATAAAATTTTCTGAACTTCCCTTTTTGCGAAATAAAATTTTGCAATTTTCAAATCAATTGGTCGGCAGCCCCTGACATGCATTTGAGTTCTTAAAATAAAACTTTCTAAACTTCCCTTTTTGCAAAATAAAATTTTGCAATTTTCAAATCAATTGGCCGACAGGCCTTGACATGCATTAGAGTTCTTAAAATAATTTTTTTTGAATTTGCCTTTTTGCGAAATAAAACTTTGCAAATCCTAGTTTGTAAAATTAGATTTTACATTCTAATCCCTTTTCAAAATAAAATTTTGAATTCCTCGGTCGGCGGGCCCTGATACACATCCGAGCTTGTGAAATCAGATTTTGCAGGTTCACTCTTAATTAAGTGAAACAAAGTTTTGCTTAATAGGATTCCAGAACAGCTGAACAAAGTTTGGCTATACCAGATTCAAGACAAGCTAAACAAAGTTTGGCTATTCCAGATTCCAGACCAGCAAAACAAAGTTTCACTTTACCAGATTCCAGACTGGCGAAACAAAGTTTTGCCATTCTAGTTCCCAAATTGGTAAAACAAAGTTTTACCAGCTTCATTCTAGACCAGTGAAACAAAGTTTCGCTAATTCAGCCAGTATCCAGATTCCAGCTAGCTCCATTCTAGATTCGTATAACAAAGTTTTGCTGTTCCAGTCCCAGTTTTTAGCTACTCCAGACAGGTAATATAAGAGGCCCAGCTACGTTTCTTAACCTTTATCAATCCCAACCGGACTAATTTGACCTTCGTCCTACTCAGACTCGGTCAAAGTGAGGGCTTCTGTAGACACCTTAAAGTTGTCTAATAACCTTAAGGGTACCCAATGATGAGGCTCAAACTAAATGACTAAATGGAAATTGACAATGTCGTAAATAATGGCTCTTTACGCTTATTTTCTGATAAATCATTCAAAATGGCATAAGACCACTCATTAGCTCTTTTATTTCCACTTATCCAACTTGATTAGTTAATGACATAAAACCATTTCTACACCTTTGTTCCATCCTTGAAATCCCATTTCATATTCAAGTCATACAATTAGTTATACATTTTTATTAATTGGGCCAAGTATATTAAGGCAACCCACCTTATCATAGTTCACTAGGAAGTACGAGTAGAAAACACATATCTAATGGGAGATTGTTGGTTGTTTCAGCTTCGTAGACATTTGCTAGTGATAAGGAAATAGACATCCTTTAACAATTTGGATTGATAAAGGTCAGAGCTTAACAATTGTTATTAGTTGGAAACAAGGTATGGATATGAATGTAAGAGTTGGATTAAAAGTGGTTTGCTAATTCCTCGTAACGCATACTCCGTTCTTGTTAAGGAATCGTACGTACGTACAAGAATATTTTTTTAACAAATTTGAAGTACGTAAGAATAGCCAGACCATCTAAAACTCAATCTTCTACCACTTCGAGATTCAATAGACTGTAGCCCAAGATCATTATAAATACTCAGGGGTTTTTGGTTGGAGCTTTTGGAATGGATTGGAATGGATTCAGGTCATTCAAATGTTTGGTTGGAGCATTTTGGAATTGAGTTAGATACCTGATGGATTCTAACTCCATTCCAACCCCTTGGAATCTCATACCCATCTCTCTCCCCAAGTTTCCAACTCCATTCCACCCAACACATTATTATTCCCATACTCAGATTGAACCAAACAACTTCAAACATGTATGGGGTTCTAACTCCATACCTCTTTGGAGTTAGAATCCATTCCCTTCCATACCTAATGTTTGAACCAAATGCCCAAATTCCATTATCACAATTGAGGGAAACACACGAAGACGAATATTTATATTCACGAAAGACAAAAAGAAGAATATCAATACAAATCACCCATCTTAAATAAACTACCTCAGTTTCAAATCAAACCATATACATTAAATTGTCCTTATTTTAATACAAGTGCATAAGAGCCATTAATTTACGATAAAGTTGAAATTCATTAATAGTCAACATCCAGATAGGCATGAGGGTACCAACATCAAATACGTTTTCTTTACTCTTTTTATTCATATTTTATTTATTATTTCCTTTACTTATCGTATTATCTGTATAATTGTATATAAATTAACCATTTTAACTTGTCCTTCTAAATAATTGTATAAAGTTTGTTTCTACCATTCTTTTTTCTGTCTTATTTTCGTCAAATATATATAATATTAAGAATAAGTAGTAGAGGCCGTCAGTTTAATGGGCGGTCCGGGTGCCTAACACCTTCCCTGACCATACCTTTACCCCCGAATCCGCAATCTTTGGTTTAGACCGGAGTGACGGTTCAATCCCTATACCAGGGATCAAAAGGAGTCTTTTCCGTTAAAATTGTTTTTCTATGTTTTTGTTTAAAACCTACTGGCAAATCCATACTATTACTAATTTCAAAAAGGAGAATTTTTCAGGAATCTCACAGAGTGATGGAGGGAGTGATGAGGTGAATGATGAAGCTATGAATGTGAGTGATGATGATTATGAGATCAATGATGATGAAGGGGATAATGAGAGTGATGATATGGCAACCTCAAGCGGTGATAATGAAGAAGAGGACTCTGATGATGATGGGATGAATGATGAAGGCAATTGAGGGTAAAGGATAACAAACACTTAGTGGATGAAGACTCACTTAGCATCCTTGCGATGGTACTTGTATGTTCCTTATATACCCTTTTCTCTCATGTTTAACATAACTTGTACTTCATATTGCATTTCTAGTGTTGTTTTGGGTTTTTGCTTGATTGTTGTCCTAGAACCATTAGAGGATCCTATTCCACTGTAGCAATATCAAGGTGAGACAAATGTTTGCTTCCTCAAGAAAAATCCAAAATGATAATTGCATAGCATGCATGGTATTATGGCCAAACTTTCTTCCATAGCCTTAATCGGTTTAGGGAAGTTTAGTCACAAGCAACCCGAGTTAATTCAAATTAGCTCTCCGAACAATTGAAAGCTTGCATAACTTAGTGTAGTAAAGATTGCATCACTTGTAATATATATCATATAGCATTGCATTTAGTATTAGTTCATGCATTAGTCCATGCATTTGCACTTAGAATAGATTCATGCATTGCACTTGCATCTATTTACCTATCTCTCTGTCCATTGAGGACAATGTCCATGTTATTGTGGGGATAAGAAAATATATTTCAAAAATAATAAAAATTTGAAAATTTTCGAAAAATCTCAAAAATATGCCTTTAATTTCCAAAAAAAAAAATATCCCAAAAAATTTGAAAAACAAAAATCCAAAAACATGGTTTTTACTTTTAGTACACTACGCTAAATAAGTCCTTCAATAATGGTCAGATAATGCAATTACTGTTTTTAAATAGAAGCACGAAATCGTTATTGCAACGACGGTTGTTAAATATATACCACGGTTGTACAAACACGCGACCGTTAGATAACATCAATAACGGATCTATAATACCGTTATCACAACTCAAGAACCGTTATAAAACTGTTGTTAGATATGTTTATGGCAAGGGGTGTACTTTTAAGAAACCGTTATTAAATCTTAATAACGGTTTCGAATCTGTTGTCGTAGTTTACTATTGACAACGGTTCAGTGGTTCCAAAACCGTTGTCTAGAGGTTAACCGGTTGCCCAACAAACAATTGGCGAAAGCAAAGGACACTAGCAAGCAAGGGACAAACCCCATCTCAATGTTTTGAATTGTGAAATGCGAAAGTTGTTAAAGTTCAATGAGGTCAAATTTAGAATGCTAGTCTAAACCACTTTTGTGTATTGACTTGAGCATTTAATTCCCAAAAATCTTTTTGTTATGCCACCTTGTCCAGCTTGGGACGATCCATGACCTTTAAACTTGTGAATAATTCGAGACTTGTCATTCTGTAATAACCCTCATATTTCATAGTTATAGGACCCTTTGTGTGTCTAAAGTACAAGGTAGACTATAAAAGGTTAATAGAAAGCTTGCACAAATGTATCATAGTTGGAAATGTGATCACTTGTTTTAGGGGTATTTTGAAACGGTCATATCTAGAGTTTTAGAGCTCCGATGAGGGTCATTCAAATTAGAAGTGAAATCTTATTGTCTTAGCTTTCCAATGTATGACCACAAGCTTCATTCTGATACGTAACGAAGAAATGGCTACCGTTTGAAGTTAGGCTGGCAGGTTTAGGCGCGACTCGCGTGTCGCGGAATTGGCTGGTCGTTCTCTGCGCTGTTTCGTGATTATTGTTATTGTTATTGTTATTGTTATTGTTATTATTATTATTATTATTATTATTATTATTATTATTATTATTATTATTATTATTACTATTACTGTTATTATTGTTATTATTATTGTTACTATTATTGTCACTATTATTATTACTATTATTATTATTATCATTACTATTATTATTATTATTATTATTATTATTATTATTATTATTATTATTACTGTTATTATAATTATTACTATAATTTTTATTAATATTATTAATATTATTATTATTATTATTATTATTATTCCTATTATTATTCTATTCTTTTCCTAAACCTACTATAATCTATCCTTGACTCTATAAATACCTTTAAACATTAGATCTTAAAACCCTTTTAGCTTATTTTATAACTTTTACACAAAATCTCATAAAGTTTAATAAGAGGCGAGAAGGAGGGAGATCTAGTGAAATTGAACTGGGGATTTTCATTCTAGCTAGCAAGATCGAGCCTTTATCATCGTAAGTTGTTAGATCTATCTCCTTAATAAATAGTTTACATTTAAATCGCTGTAGTTGTTGGCCTATAGGTTGAATAAGACTAAACCCTAACCTTATTATTAGGGAATTAGATTATGTACGTTGTTGTATGAAGTACTTAGTAATTGAATGCTGTTGTGTGATTAATTTAGGCGTCAAATTTATTGAGGAGCACCTGCTAGGCGTGAATAAGTGAAGATTGTGAAAAGGTAGGGATTATCCTTCATAATTTTCATTTATGTGATTGTTAATTGTATGTATATATATATATGTGTGTGTGTGTGTGTGTGTGTGTGTGTGTGTGTGTGTGTGTGTGTGGTTGATTTATAAATTGCGATTGTGATTACGAAACTGGAACTGAGATCATCGAGTTGGGTTGTTTATGAGTATCGGTGACTATTGTATTTTGAGTGAAGGGACCGAACTGCTAGTCCTTGTGAGTTATTTGTTGAATGGACAAAACGATGTAAGGCTGCTCTTAAGCCTCCCAAGCGCATATGCAAATATGTAAACTTGTCAAACCACTGCTCCCCATATGAGCAGAAATCATTTATGTCAGGCTACTATGAGGGATTATATGATCATGCAAATGAATGTCACTGACAACAATACACAATACCTCATGGCTCCACATCCATCACACCGATGCCACATACACTCCCACGACACCACACCTCACAAATAGGTACTCGAAACGGGTCAGTGCTACCGGGCACGAGAGAGACTCGGATCCCCTGCCAGACATCGTGCCTCGACCACACGAGTCCCTCTAAACTCAAGTCCTTAATGCACTACAATAAATTCAATATTAGACGACATTTATCTAGAAGCACAAGTAGTAATTGCCACCTTAGTTGTACTTCTCGTTGCATTTAATCATGCAATTGCTCTAAATGCCGCCTTAGCTATTTTTTTCACTTCCCCGCGCACTATTTCCACTGGCGCTCATTTCTTCTAATTTATTTTCATTTCAATTTCAACATTCACACTTTGTGTTTAAGCCACTCTTAACAAAAAAAAAAAACAAATACACTGTAAATTGTTTCATTTCTCCTTCTGAGCTTCATAAACCTAAAACCTAAAACCTAAATTAATGGCGTCAGTTAGCCTGCCTTCTCAATTACAGGTATGATTCTCAATGTTTTAGTCTACTTTATCAATTATCTAGTTTAATTAAGTTCCAATGATTCTCTTTCTGAATTAGGGAAGTTCAATTTGCTTTTGCTGCTCAAAATTGAAGTCTCGCCAATTTGGGGTAAGCACTTTACTTTGCTTCTCTAAATTCACTCACCATTGATGATTACTTTATTTTACCCTATTTGAATAAGAAACTTGCTTTGAAAATTAGGAACTTTGCTTTGGATTTAGGAAATTTGGGTCTATTTGACGGAAGTTTGGAACTTTGGTTTGGTGCTTCCTTCAAAGGTGTCTGGTTTTATGTGAATTTGTTAAGGGATTATTATAATTTTAATCTACCTTTTTAACTGCTAGTTTTAGGAAAAAAATTATGATATCATAAGTTTTGTTATGCCACCATAATTATGGATGGTAGAACTCACAAATGGATTGCTAGTGATAATCGATATGAGTACTACGCTGGGGTTTCTGAATTTTCATCCGTCGTGTTTAGCAAAGATAAATACAGCAAACCAAGTGGTGTTAGTCCAGTGGTTGCCGGGTTAAACCTTGAAGCTTACAGAAATGCAGGAGTTGAGAGGTCTCGGGTTCGACTACCAGCTGGGGCGATGATCACTTGGCCACTGCAGCCCCCAAAGGGGGTGGCTTACATGGTCCATGTGGTGATGCAGGAATGCATGGGCTCGGGGGGATTCAACCCTCTCGTCATCAAAAAAAAAATTTATAAATACAGGAATGTCCCTTATCTATGCACTAAATATTTGAATCGCTTTACTTTAGATAGGGTAGATATGTATGACCACCTTGTGATCAACAGAATGATGGTAGATTATGAGGTTCGGTACTGTCACGGTGAATCACTGTCCACTAATGTTTTTGAAATAGACACAAATACTATTGGTTAGCCTATCTATGGTCATGACAATGTCAATAATGAGTTTAATGAGGATACCATGAGATTACTATCAGACATTATAAGAGCTTCCAAATTGACCCAAAGTATTGTGGAAGAAGGTGGTATGGTTCAAGAAAATAAAAGTACACTAAGTGATAATCGGGAGGGGTTAGAGATGCCTAATGTTGTTGTTAAGGCCGAAATTGAAAAATTCAATACGTTTATTAAAGATGTTAATTGGGAGCTTTATCTTCGGTGTAAGAAGTTTAACTAATTATCATTTTTTATTACAAAAATAGTATAACATTAAGTGTAGATTTGGTTGGTCTAATACGTCTTTTCATGTATTAATTAAATTGCTTACTTGCTTGAAGGCCAGATGATGAAATAGATCAGTGTTCGACATCTAACTTTGAAGGGTTATATGTAAAGAGTAACCAAATGGGAGATGCAAATGCCGAGGACGAAAATCATATTATTTAAAAAAAAAATAGTTCTGATGGTTTTTTTCGATGTTTGCATCATATTATATTTGATTTCTCTTTGTTACACTAAATTTTAAGTTGATGGCTTTGCATAAACTTCTATTTTATCTAATTTCATGTGTTTCATAGCTTTCAATGGTGACAAAACGACCCATATATTTTACCCGTATACTTTATACTAGTTACCTTTCAACGGTGAAAAAAAAGAGGTAAAGGAAGGGCGCAGTAGAGTAGAAGCACGAGCACCGATACTTGTCTGCACTAACTCAATTAACAATGAGATGGCTCTGTTTACACAAAATCGTATTTAAGACGACACTATCCATTTTAAGCTTAAGACGAGTGAAGCAATATAGATGAGACAAAAGAATAATGCATAGGGGATAACAAAATATTTGTCCTTATGTAAGTAGGTGTATATTTGACTCGTTTTAATCTTAAGAGGAATATACCCGTCTTAAGAGAGACTTACTACTTGTTTATTACGAAACTATGTCGTACCACAAATTATGGTGTAAATCTGTTTAAATTTGTTACACTTTTAAAAAAAATTGATACTCATATGTTTGTTTATGTTTTTGGTAGGAGAATGAATTGTTAATGGGGAGATGTCATCATCACTTTAAGAGTGATATGTGTAAGAGGAGTATGCATATGTTTTCTCCTTTTTTTATTTTTGTATTAAGAGTGTTTGTAGCCGTATTATGTGTCCATTCTTAAAATTGATAAATATAATTAGAAACCTTGAGGTACTATGTTTGATACTTGTTTAAGGCGTCACCTGATTTTTTCCGCCCTTCACTAGAATTTGGAAATTCGATCATACAAGCTGGAGTTTCCTTGAGTTGGTGTTGTGAATCGCTCTCAAGCAGGTATTAGTAAAAGTGTTGATAGGATGGCTGCTCGACGCAAAAAATGAGAGTTCTGGAGTTCTAGCTCAGAGTACAAGCATATGGCTAATAGAATGGGTTAAGAATTCTTAGCCAGGCCGATGTTAAAGGTCTTTTTCCTGTTGAGTTAAATATAACAAGCGTAATCCTAAACGTTGCCTAGGTTTTATGGAAAACCACCTATTACATTGGATTAGCCACTTTTTTATGGATCTTTAATATTTCAGCATCTAGAAAGCGTCATCAAATGTCGGATTCGTGACCTTCAATCTCTCATCAACAAAACCATTATTAATATAGAAACAGAGTTGAGCCGCCATGGAAGGCCTGTAGCTACAAATGTTGGAGTAAGTATATATTTGTGGTTTCTCTTATCTTTTTTTGATTTTATATTCTATTGGTAAAAGGAATGTTTAAAGTCTGTTGATTTAGATCGTTGGGTCATCTCGTTATTTAGGAGGGACATATTTTTTGATGGTAGGTCTTGAGAGTAATAGCTAGCCCTATATGGACGTCACAGATGCTTTGAGAAGTTGATCTCAGTAGGTTTCTAATAATATCTGTACATGGTTTTCTTGTTTATTACAGGACTTGGTGAAACTCAACCAATGTGTTTGTCCGGTTAAGTTATTGATGGTTACGCACCAAGAATATTACGAGTCAACATAACTGCTCTTGTACATGCGACAGTTTATTGATGATTCTGGTTTCTCTTATACTATTCTTTATTAATGCAGGGAAAGTTGTACATGATCATGGAAATTTGTCGTGGGTTCAACCAGATCTTTAAAGAGCATCTCGATAGAGTGTATGTTGATGTTTGATGTATAGCTGTAACATTGTTAAATTACCGTTTCCTTTGGTGGACATAGCTTTTCTATATTGCTTCTAATGTTTATGACAATATTTCTGCTTCTACGGCCGGCCAGGTGATGACAAAATTTATGGAGTGTTTGATAATCAGCTGCTTTAAAAGAGTTACACTTTGTCAAGCATCTTTCCATGGACAATGTGTAAAAACTCATTACTGAAGCTCATGAATACCAACATCATCTTCTTGCTCATGAACAAGGGTATAGGCGCTTCATTGAATGATAGATATTAATAGGATAGCCTCGTCTAAAATGGTATTTTGATTTTTGGATGATATCAAGTTAGGCTTAGGTTATCTTTTAATTAAGTGTGAATGAATTGAGTTGATACTCATATAAGTCTTTTGTAATGACAAATTTTATTTTCAATATTATATATGGTACTATTTTATATGTTATGTCCTTTTTAAATAGTTACTTTTATTTTATGCAAACACAAATAAGCAAAAAGCTCTAAAAAAACAATGTCACGTTTATCAATGAATTATTAATATTATTAAATGGAAAAAGAAATATGGTGGATTTCAAAATTTATAAAAGGGGCTTAGATGGCATTTATACAGCCATTTACCAGCATAAACAGGAAATGCCATTAGGACTTTTAGCGACACTGGATCTCGCGACATTTAATCAAATGTTGCTATAATTTGTCGCGGCATTTACATATGCCGCCAGAAGTGAAATTAAACGCTGCTATAGATATACAATGTTGTAGTGATGTGCATTTCTCTCTTTGAGTGGGAAGCTCCAAGAGGCGACTCAAACGTAAGACGGTTTTCAAACCATCTTACGTCTCCTCAACAACCATTTATCACAAACAAAGCTAATCACCAACATGTCCTCCACCAAACAACACCAAATCGATTGATAATCACAAATAGGTAGTACACTTTTCAAACAACACAAATTATGATATGGTAATAATGCCCAATTCAAAATTAACTCACCCTTTTACACAAATTCCTTCTGTACATGTTATAATCCATTCTATCCAACAATGTGAGACCAACCATACTTACCCAATCCCCCACATGTATGAACATTACCAAACAACAACATATAATCAAACCCTAGTTACCACTACTCATGTTATAATGCGTCTATTATGTTACTAATGCCAAACAATGCACAAATAATAATTCATATCACCAAAGCTAAGTAGGGAAACCCTACCTGTTGCTAATCTTCAATAGACTTCAAGATAAGAGGTTAGAAGTGCTCCTCAATAAAGTCTCCTCCTACATAATCCATAGCTAACTATTACTACAACATACTACAATAATAACAATAATAATTAACCTCTAATTACCCTATTTAATTAGTCATAACCCTAATTAATATCATGAGACCAAATACTAATACAATTAGGGCTTACTAATTAAAAGACAAAATAAAAAGGAGTGAATATAATCTTACCAAAATATAAACAAGTGGCAAGAACAAGGATTTGGGAAGTGAATCTTCAAAGATGTGTACTAGATCTTTGTGGATAAGGTAGTAAGGTTTTTAGAGGTTTTTAGAGAGTAAGGGATAAGGTAGGGAGTGAAGTATGGCCAAGAAAATCTGAAAAAAGATGTTCAAAGGTGATAAGGCCACCTACCATTTCTCGTGTAAAACAATGGAAAACGATAGGACACTCGGTCGAGTGCCCGTTCCACTCGATCGAGTGAAGCTCCACTCGGTCGAGTGGCCTTTTATTAGAAACATTTAGAAATTCCCAGATGTTACTCGTTCCCTCACTCAGTCGAGTGAGCTACACTCGGTCAAGTAAACTAACTACTTGGTCGAGTAAAGCCTTAAAAACTCTGAGGTATTACAATCTTCCACCCCTTAAAAATAACTTCTTCCCCGAAGTTCACACCCGACACTATACTCTACCAAACTCTATATCCCATAACACCCCAAAGGTGCATGGTGGTAAGTCATAAAAGGACGAGACTAGTAAAAGAAAGACCATAAGGTGAGGTGATGACGACTTTAAGTAAAAGAAATAAAGAAAACTAGTACTTGCTTAATAAGCCCCACCCCTCTAGAAACAAGGTTACGACCTCGTAACCAAACTCATACCTGCTCGAAAAAGTGAGGACACCGCCCTTTCATGGTCTCCTCATCCTCCCATGTAGCTTCTTCTACTAGATGGTTAGACCACAATACTTTCACTAACACTGTCTCACCGTGCCTTGTTTTCCTAATTTTCCGGTCCAACATCTCTTTGGGCATCTCCACATAAGTTAAGACATCATCTAACTCGATCGTTCCTGCCTCAAGAACATGTGAAGGGTCCCTTATGTACTTCCATAATAAAGACATGTGAAAGACATTTTGAACTCGCTGCAATGCCGGGGGAAGTGCTACATGTTAGGCCACTACCCCGACTCTATCTAATATCTCATAAGGTCCTATGAATTTTTGGCTCAACTTGCCTCTCTTCCCGAACCTCATTACTCCTCTCATGGGAGAATCTTTAACCAAAACCTTATCTCCCACCGCAAATTCAATGTCACTTCTTCTAAAATTGGCATAACACTTTTGCCTATCTTGTGCCGCTCTCATCTTTTCTTGGATTACATGCACTTGGTCTATCATGTCTTGGATCATTTAAGGTCCCAAGAAGATGGCCTCGGTGCTATCATCTTAACATATTGGGCTTTGACACTTCCTCCCATACAAGGCTTCAAATGGTGCCATGCCATGATAACATGGTAGCTATTGTTATCAGAGAACTTGATCAAATGGAATTTATCTTTCCAAGAGCCCCCAAATTCCAAAACGTATGCTCTCAACATGTCTTCCAAGGTTTGAATTTTTTCTCACGTTTTGTCCATCTGTTAGAGGGTGAAAATCCGTAGTCATTTTCAATTGAGTATCCAAAGAACTTTGTAGTTCTTGCCAAAACCTCGAAATAAACCTTGAATCGCGGTCCGACACAATATCCTTCGAAAATCCATGAAGCTTGACCACATATTTTCAATATGCGCTTGCTTATTCCACCTTGCTCCAATTGTCTTTCATTGCAATGAAATGAGCCGATTTGGTAAGACTATCCACAATGATTCAAATCATGTTATTACTCTTTTGAGTCCTAGGTAGTCACACTATGAAGTCCATAGATACGGAATTCCACTTCCATTCCGCACATCCAAGGTTGGACTTTCCCTTGTGGTCTCTTGTGCTCTCCTTTCACTTTTGGCAAGCCAAACATCTTGCCACAAATTCCCCCACCTCCTTCTTCATATCGAGCAACCAAAATGTTTTTTTGAGGTCCTTGTATAGTTTATCTCCACCCGGGTGTATAGAATAAGGAGTATCATGGGTTTCATCCATAATCCTTTTCTTAAGCTTATCATAATTAGGCACACACCATCTTCCATTGAACCTAAGGCTTCCATATCTATGTAACTCAAACCTCGATGCTTCGTTCCTCTCCAAAGCTCTGTTCCACTCTTGGATCTTAGGATCACTTGCTTGCCTCTCCCGGATCACTTCATATAACTCAGGCTCTAGTATTAAGTCACCAATTGCCTCCTCTTTGTATATCATATGAATGCCCATCTTCTTCACTACTTCCATTAGCCTTAACATGGAAAAAGCGGCACACAAAGGGTGAACCGACTTCCCACTCAAAGCATCGGCTACTACATTAGCTTTCCCTTTATGGTATACAATTTCCATGTCATAATCCCCAATGAGTTCAATTCATCTTCTATTCCTCATATTCAACTCCTTTTGAGTGTAAATATACTTCAAACTTTTATGATCGGAAAACACTTTAAAGGTTGCTCCACATAGGTAGTTCCTCCATATCTTCAAAGCAAAATCAACCGTTCTCAACTCTAGGTCATGTGTTGGATAATTCTCCTCATATGGCTTTAATTGTCGCGACGCATAAGCAATAACTTTACCATTTTACATGCGCACACATCCCAAATCATTCTTTGAAGCATCGGTATAAACTTCAAAATTCTCACTTCCCTCCAGCAAGGCTAACACCGGAGCCATGGTTAGACACTTCTTTAAGGTCAAGCAGAGCATCTCACAACTCCCGTCCCATTTGAAATGGTTTTCCTTTCTCATCAATGATGTAAATGTTTGATGTGACTCATATTTGAGCACATTTAGTCCCTGAATTTACCTCGTTCCTATGCTTTACAGCACTTATTTGGGTCATTTACTATCTTTAGTTTCCCATTTTGCATATTCTTTGAGGTTTTATCTCCTTGGTAGAAAAGGATTGCTAACCTTACATTTATGAGGCGAAATGAAGCTAAATGGATCGCACCTAATGACCAAGCATCAAAAAGAAGACCAACACTAGAGGCCAAGGTAGATAATAAAGCGAAATGGGCAATGATGAAAGGATCCTTGCATCCCCGACATGATCCTTGCGGATTGTTAAAGAGGAAAAGAAGAGAAGCACTCTGTCCAGGAAACCGAGCGGATCGAGCACGATCCGAGTGTCCCAGAACACCAGGATCCGGGCGTCTTGTTCCCAGGACGAGCGGCTTGAAGTGCCAGGACCCGAGCGTCTCTCCCTGGATCCGAGCGGATCACAAGTCAGAAAAGTCCGTGCCATACCACGGGACACGCGGACCGAGGCAGGACTAGCAAGGAGGATCCGCTCATTTCCCTCGGGAGTAGCATTTCCTTAACTTTTCTTAGGGTCTCAATAGTCATTTAAGCCCATAGTAACCCTAATCCTTGTACCTAGTATTTAGTATAAATACCCCTTTGTACTACCAAGATTAGCATCATGCCTTTATAAACTCTTATCATCTCTCTTAATCACTTCTTAACCATCTCCTAGTCATGTTGTAATTCTCTCAAATTAGTCTAATTTAGTTGTAATATATTTCTCAATATTAATCATGTAATACCCCGTATTTTATATAATCAATTAAACGGATATTATTATATATTAGTTATTATACATTTTATATTACTAATTAAGTCGGGTTATTTGTTAAGCTATCGTAAGTTAATTGAGACGGGTTTATAAGGAATACGAAATGTGAGCTAACCCATTTAAGTTGGCCCAATAACAGGTTCAGCCCATTTAACCCTAAAACATAACCCTAATTATAACCTAAACACTACCCAAACCCTTCCCTCAACCCGCCTCCCTCACGCCTCCCTCCTTTCAGCAGCTCCAACTTCAACCCTCACACTTAGAGAGAGAGAGAGAGAGAGTGGTCGTGTGTGTTGGCGGCGCAGCAGGGATGAGCTAGGGGCTATTGTCGACGACCGTGGGTGGCCCTGGTGGTTGTTGTGGTGGCGGAAAGGTAAGCATTCAACCCCCCCTCCTCTGTTTTTCGCATTGATGTCGGGTTTTTCGGTGTTGTTCCGTGTCTTAGGGAGGGGATGCTGGTGGTTGTTGACGGGGTATATGAGTAGTGTGGTGTGTGGCGAGTAACGTGGTGGTTGTTAGGGTGGTTGTAGGTGTTTAGGGTGGCAGAGGCAGGCAATATCGATTAAGGGGGCAAAACGGGTTTGGTTACGGGTTTTCAGGTGGGTTTAGAATGCTAGGTTTTGGGTGGCGCCACCGTGGACTCGGGGGAGGTCGAACCGGCGGCGCCACGACACCTGGGTACGCTGTTCGACGGCGAGCAAGGTCGTGGTGGTTTGGCAGGGGTAAGGTGAGGGCTGCGGTGGTTGTGAGTCGAGGACAGGGGATGTTTAATGAGGCTTGGCGGTGAACCAGGTCAAATGGCAGCCCTGGTTCGACTCGCCGGGCGATCGATCGACAGTGGTGGTGGTTGTTGGTGGTGGGGTCGAAGTGGGGAGCTGGCCTGGTGGTTGTCGGGGTGGTTCAGGCGGCGCGTGAGGAGTGTGGGCGAGAGTGAAGGCGTGGGTGGTAAGATTCGGGTTATTCGAATTGTTTTGAAACGGGTTTTCATAGTTTAATCGTTATAATTCGTTAATTGGTCGTATTCTTAATAAATTAATTTAATTCCCGAGTTATTTAAATAATTAAAGACGGGTTTTGAGTCGGGTTGTTGAGTTGTTCAAAGGTTTGATTCGGGTTTTCTTAGTCGTATAATTCGTTTAATCTTTTAATTATCATATTGGTTATTCAATTTAATTCCGAGTCAGTTAAATAATTCAAGTCGGGTTTCGAGTCGAGATGGTTAATTGGAAAACTGCTATATCGGGGAAGTTTCCATTTAAGGAAACTTTCCATTTAGGGAGTTCTATTTTTAGTAACTTTATATTTTGGGAACGGGAATAGTTAAGTGATTGTTTATCATTTAATTATCTTTCAGATGGCGAATTGTTGTGGAATATTACTGGACACCCGACTAATTGACTGCAGTATTGAGGTATGGAAATACACTTGACTTATTATCGTTGTTGTTAAATTGTGTTGACTTGATTCATGGTTGTTGATTACATTATGATTCATATACGGGAAGGTGATTGATTGAATTGATGGTATTGAGTATGATATCACAACATCGGGTAACCGGCATGATTTTATGATTTATCAGTGCATTGATTTATATATATTGTGTTGCATTAATTTCTTTTGAGCATTCATATGCGTTGGAGATGGGGGATGTTGTGGTGATATGGTGTGGTGATGATGATGTTGTGATAAGGCCCAGGCGGGTTCTGCAGGACTCGCCCTGGTGTCCTCTCAACAAGGAGCTTGCGGATCGGATACGGTCGATATATATAGTCTACCGGGGGATCGGTATGGTCAGGCGTTCGGGTTATGAGCTATGAGACTGGTTATGAGATATGAGTTGAGATGGAGATGGAGGTGACGGAGGAGCATGCATATCATATTATTTGTTGTTTCATTGTTTTCCCTACTCAACCTCGTGGTTGACCCTGTGTATTCGTAAACACCTGTGATGACCCAAATATTGGCGAGCAGACTTGACAGGTTTAAGAGATAGAACGGGAGCTTGGTGGGCGTGAGACACTGGATCAGAAGACTTAGTAGCTAGATCATTATTTAGAAGACTTCACTCTTATTTATATTAGTTCTTTGTAATTTGATGTAAATGAGGTTTGTAAAAGTTAAGTTAAAAATAATTATATAAATTGCCTTGGAGTTTAATTTGTTATTCACTACCTCGGGAAACCGAGATGGTAACAGTCCGGTTTATTAGGAATGTCTTGCTGGGGGCTCCTTTATAAATCGGGGTGTTACAAAGTGGTATCAGAGAGAACGATCCTCAGGCCTAAACCAATGAACTCAATGAACGTAGGAAGTGTCTAAATAAAATGAACCCCTGGGAATAAACTGTTAGGAGCTCACAGTGCGGTTAAGAAGGCGCCCTTAATACGTGCTCTTTTGCCCTCTCGCCAACCGGATAACCCGAGATAAATTGAGTGAATGGGGTAGTTAGAAGGAAAACCTTGGATATAATCGAGTTGATGTACACGTCGAGACCCATATTTTCTAACCATGCTACAGGGCAACATTACGGTAAGTATTTTGTATGAATGATGACGTGATTCTATGATGTTGTAGAGATGGGAAATAAAATTTTCGTGTTCAGGTTGATAATCAATGAAGTGTTGGATTGTGGTAATCGTGAGCGTGAAAATAATTGCGAATTGATGAAATTTATTTGGATGGATGTTGAATGACGTGTTGATAGAGCTAATATGTCTAGCGATATGCGGTTATGTGATCCCGAAGCCATGCTAGTATAGTAATGTGACAGTAATCTGAAACACTATTGAATTGCATGTCTCTAGTCATAGCAATCGTGATTAGATGTCAGGAGTAGATCGAGGTGCGAAGGGATTCGATGGGATAGATGTTTACGTAAGCACAAAGTGTGAGATTTAAGCTAGGATGGGTTAGTATACATAGTATGATCATAAGAGCTGGTAACATAGTAAACAATGACCTAGTGCTGAAATTCGTTTTGTTTGATTTTACTCTTTAATTGACCTTACTGTCATTTCTTTTCTGTTTATTGCCTCTGGATGAAAATTTTATGAGAGATAGCCTCGTTAGTTAGTGTTCATTTGGCGTTGGTTTCATGCTTATATGATATACGAATTAGGAGTAATAAATGTTTTAGTGGGCTGTGGTCAGGAAGTTCCTGTGCAGTGATATTTTGACCAACGATTTTGTCAAAATTCTCATTTAAATTGTATTAATAATTTTTGCATAATTCCAACTCCATCGGTCAGAAAATTCGCATATGTTTCCAAATTGATAAGCCACGAAAATTCTTGATGTCTCTATATTAAATGGTAAGCTATGCAAACTGACCCAAGTTTCGGACCAATTGCTGTCACATACTTGTTTGGACCAACTGAGTTGTAAAATTCTTTAAAAATGGAATTCTTGTGCTTTAGACCTAATTCTTTTTCCTCTGTGTTTTTTTTTTAACTCTCCGTATTTTATAAAAGTAATATGAATCAAGTTTTAATGGAACGATTATTTAATCGTGATCTTTAAAAGTTACAACGTGAATCATGACTGGTAAAATGTGTGTTCTAGGTTGAGTTTTCATACAGTTGTTTGATTAATTCATGAGCTTTAGTAATGTGAATTTATAATGTCCTTATATGATGATAGTAGCAGGCATGTTCAGTAGTTATGTATCTTAACCAGTGATAAAATTAAAGTTTAGTTGATAACATTGTTGGCATGATAGTATCAGTAAAATTGAATAGCTTAATTTGATTCTTAATCAAGGGTGAAATATTTTATACGAGTCCAGTTGTTTGCATATTTTATATATGTTTGGCATGTTGTAATATCTCTGGTGTGTTCATCATATTTGCATAGTGGTCGGATATATATAAATATAAAACTACATTGTCATATCTTGGTAAAGTTGATGGCGTTAAATGATAATTTGATTGTTCTAATATACTCGCATGAATATTTACAATAATTATGTTTAAATGTTTACACATGGATGGTAGTAAGGATTATGTCTAAATGTTTCCACATGTAGGATGTCATCTGAGTTCTAAGGTCCTTTATGTGAGTCTGTGTGCCTATAGTTATACTTATTGCTTTCATTGCATTAAATTATTTCAGTTGAACCTAAAACCTATAACATGATAATAAACAGTGCCGTTATTCCTTATTGAATATGTTCGTTATTATATTGTCATAAAACGCTAAAGTGATTCTTGCAATTGTAGCACGACATTTGACATATCTATATTCTCGAGTCGTTACTATCAATTATATTATAATAAAGATTGTTTATGATAACTATGTTGGCAATTATAATGGAATAACCCTTTAATGATTCACATGATATGCATTGGTTTAAATGATAGTCGTTATAGTTACGTTTAATTGAGCCTATGAGTTGCCTAATTATTCAAATCGTGCAAATCAGAGAAGTTGTTCAAGTTGCAAATCTTTTATCATAGCTAGTGTTTTACAAAGTATATGATGGCAAATGTATATGTTTAAGCTATTTATACGATATCTTTTGTTTTGCTGAAAATGAGTATACTAAGTTGCTAGGCACAATTGAATGATATGGTTGCTAAAATGTGAAACATATGTGTGATATGGAAGTAATGTTGTCGTTGTCATAGATCATATGTAGTTACTTTTATGGGGAAACATGTTTTCAGAATTGATATCGTGCAAACAATTTTGATAATTTAAAATATGAATTATGGGTATGTTGTTGATTGCTTAAATTCATCGGCCTAATTCGTGACCTAAACCAGTGAGTGAGTAAATGGTGGTACGGACATGTCAATAAGATCCTGTGATTGTGATGGATAGTAGTGGTAGATCTATTTTCTGTGATATGTTTACAAATGTGAGAAGTCTCTTAAATTGTTTTGTTGATTTTACTCTCGCTCGTTCATGGTCTATAGTTGATCATCAAATTTGTTTAGTTGTGAAACCGTGTAAACCTTGGTTCCTTTCTTGTTGTTCTTTTAGTTTGATGCTGTGTTTTTAAGTTAAGCATGAGCTAAGTAATAAATGTTACTTGTTTACAATCAGTTATTTCCATAATAAAATCTTGTTTCGACTTTAATGTTAATGCGCAATCTCTTATCATGTGTTCTTTCCTGTTACATGTGGTTGACAGTGATTTTGTTGCATACGTATATGGAAGTTGAAAAGAGGTTACGAGGACGTAACCATGTTTCTAGTTGGGTAGGATTGTAAAATCTTAAGGCTTATGTTGCACTTGTTTGTAGATTGTAGTTTTGATCAAGTTGATGTTTCGTTGTGAGGTACCTATGCAAATGAGTTCTATATGTTTTGTTCCTACTTACATTAGTTGGTTGATGTGTAAAAGGAGAGGGTGGTTAAACTACTGATATTGAGTTATGAGTTAGCCTATGAGCCGAGTTATGTCTACGGGAGTTGTGTTTACGGTCCGGTGTGACCATGGTTATTGAGTTACTTGAGTTTGAGATCGGAATTTAGATGGAAGATGACGGTGTTCTCAGGTGATTATTTAGTTGTTATACATTTGTGTTCTCAGGTAGTTATTAGTTGTAGTTAGTTGGGTTAAGGGAAGATGAGTTAAACTTCGGGACGAAGTTTATTTTTAGGAGGGTAGAATGTAACATTTCGTGTCTGTTATGTTTAATTGATGTGTCAAAAGTGTGTGTTAACTGTGTTAGAAATGCGTGACGTCCGTATGTACGATATACAATACCCTTCTGAGGTTTGAGTACGGGAGCGAACTTCGGGACGAAGTTCATTTTAAGGGGGGAAGACTGTAATACCCCGTATTTTATATATTCAATTAAACGGATATTATTATATATTAGTTATTATACATTTTATATTACTAATTAAGTCGGGTTATTTGTTAAGCTATCGTAAGTTAATTGAGACGGGTTTATAAGGAATACGAAATGTGAGCTAACCCATTTAAGTTGGCCCAATAACATGTTCAGCCGATTTAACCCTAAACCCTAACCCTAATTATAACCTAAACACTACCCAAACCCTTCCCTCAACCCGCCTCCCTCACGCCTCCCTCCTTTCAGCAGCTCCAACTTCAACCCTCACACTTAGGGAGAGAGAGAGAGAGTGGTCGTGTGTGTTGGCGGCGTAGCAGGGATGAGCTAGAGGCTATTGTCGACGACCGTGGGTGGCCCTGGTGGCTGTTGTGGTGGCGGAAAGGTAAGCATTCAACCCCCCCTCCTCTGTTTTTCGCATTGATGTCGGGTTTTTGGGTGTTGTTTCGTGTCTTAGGGAGGGGATGCTGGTGGTTGTTGACGGGGTATATGAGTAGTGTGGTGTGTGGCGAGTAACGTGGTGGTTGTTGGGGTGGTTGTAGGTGGTTAGGGTGGCAGAGGCAGGCAATATCGATTAAGGGGGCAAAACGGGTTTGGTTACGGGTTTTCAGGTGGGTTTAGAATGCTAGGTTTTGGGTGGCGCCACCGTGGACTCAGGGGAGGTCGAACCGGCGGCGCCACGACACCTGGGTACGCTGTTCGACGGCGAGCAAGGTCGTGGTGGTTTGGCAGTGGTAAGGTGAGGGCTGCGGTGGTTGTGAGTCGAGGACAGGGGACGTTTAGTGAGGCTTGGCGGTGAACCAGGCCAAATGGCAGCCCTGGTTCGACTCGCCGGCGCGATCGACCGGCTGTGGTGGTTGTTGGTGGTGGGGTCGAAGTGGGGAGCTGGCCTGGTGGTTGTCGGGGTGGTTCAGGCGGCGCGTGAGGAGTGTGGGCGAGAGTGAAGGCGTGGGTGGTAAGAGTCGGGTAATTCGAATTGTTTTGAAATGGGTTTTCATAGTTTAATCGTTATAATTCGTTAATTGGTCGTATTCTTAATTAATTAATTTAATTCCCGAGTTATTTAAATAATTAAAGACGGGTTTTGAGTCGGGTTGTTGAGTTGTTCAAAGGTTTGATTCAGGTTTTCTTAATCGTATAATTCGTTTAATCTTTTAATTATCATATTGGTTATTCAATTTAATTCCGAGTCAGTTAAATAATTCAAGTCGGGTTTCGAGTCGAGATGGTTAATTGGAAAATCATGATATCGGGGAAGTTTCCATTTAAGGAAACTTTCCATTTAGGGAGTTCTATTTTTAGTAACTTTCTATTTTGGGAACGGGAATAGTTAAGTGATTGTTTATCATTTAATTATCTTTCAGAGGGCGAATTGTTGTGGAATATTACTGGACACCCGACTAATTAACTGCAGTACTGAGGTATTGAAATACACTTGACTTATTATCATTGTTATTAAATTGTGTTGACTTGATTCATGGTTTTTGATTACATTATGATTCATATACGGGAAGGTGATTGATTGAATTGATGGTATTGAGTATGATATCACAACATCGGGTAACCGGCATGATTTTATGATTTATCAGTGCATTGATTTATATATATTGTGTTGCATTAATTTCTTTTGAGCATTCATATGCATTGGAGATGGGGGATGTTGTGGTGATGTGGTGTGGTGATGATGATGTTGTGATAAGGCCCAGGCGGGTTCTGCATTACTTGCCCTGGTGTCCTCAACCGCGAAAGAAAGAGATCGGCTACGGTCGATATATATAGTCTACCGGGATCGGTATGGTCAGGCGTTCCGGTTATGAGCTATGAGACTGGTTATGAGATATGAGTTGAGATGGAGATGGAGGTGACGGAGGAGCATGCATATCATATTATTTGTTGTTTCATTGTTTTCCCTACTCAACCTCGTGGTTGACCCTGTGTATTCGTGAACACCTGTGATGACCCAAATATTGGCGAGCAGACTTGACAGGTTTAAGAGATAGAACGGGAGCTTGGTGGGCGTGAGACACTGGATCAGAAGACTTAGTAGCTAGATCATTATTTAGAAGACTTCACTCTTATTTATATTAGTTCTTTGTAATTTGATGTAAATGAGGTTTGTAAAAGTTAAGTTAAATATAATTATATAAATTACCTTAGAGTTTAATTTATTATTCACTTCCTCGGGAAACCGAGATGGTAACAGTCCAGTTTATTAGGAATGTCTTGCTGGGGGCTCCTTTATAAATCGGGGTGTTACAAATCACATCCTAATCGTTCCTTAATTTCTCTATTTTTCTTCCTTTATTTTGGGTAATTAGAAGATTATTTGGGTTTATTTGAAGGATTGAAAAGCTTCCATCAATCATAAAGTACTTCTATTATTCTTTGCTTTATTATTTGGAATCATCTTCATAGGTATAATTCTCTCTTAATCTTGTTTAATTATTGTTAAATCACTTTCATTTATTCATCATGTTTTGCTTTGTTAGTATGATTGACAACCTTAGCTAGGGTTAATGAGGAATTAGGGGAAACAAACATGGGGATTTATCTATGCTTAATCTAATATGTTTTCATAATTAAATTTCTTGCTGGTTGTGATTTCAACTTATGCACATGTTATGTTTGATGAAATGCGAGCCTGTGAATCCTTGCATTTTTTGATCTATCACCTATCTATTCAATGAGGTTTGTAAGCTTATAAACCAACTCGAGCCTCATTAGACCATGCATAAAGTTGAATAGGAAGGATTAAGTCGACTTGTAGGTGTTGTACAATCTAATCGATTCGGCTCCAGAACCCAAACCTTCTTAGGGATTGTAAGATATACACTAACTCGATCCCATCACAACAATAAGTGCTTGTTATATAATCGAGAATATGTTTATATGATCAAACTCCCATGAATCCCCTATGAACTCATGACACTCTAGTGCCTTTAATCAATTGTTTACAACTCCTTTTAATTGCCTTGCTTTGCTTTCATTACTTTACTTTCATCTTGTTGATTAGTTTATATTACTAATCATCTCAACCCAAATTGTGACACCTCAAGACATAGCTATTTGCAATTGAGAATCCTATATCAATACCCATCCTTTGGGATCCGACCTTTACTTAACTCTTTACTAAGAATAGTTTACTTAGAGTAGTTTGTGAAGTTATAAATATTGTTTTGGTTGGTAGCTTTTGACGACGAGTTTGAAACCGAACCAAAAATGGCGCCGTTGCCGGGGACAGTGTTAAATTGATTTGATTTTCATTAATTGTTTTTAGTTGTGTATTTCTTTACCTTGGGGAAGTCAATCTCCTCAAGGTTGTTCTAATTGTTTTCAAGTTGTTTGATATTTTGCATGACTAGGAGATCACAAGGTAATTTATTACCTATTGATTTCGAGATTAAAAGAACTTTAACCAACAATAGAAGATTTTCTAGTTGTACTTCAAGAGTTGTAGGTATTAGAGAGATTGTGGACATTCAACCAAATTACATTGAGTTCACCCAATATAAAACCCACCACAAAATCAACCCACAATGCCTAAATTTTCATCACATTCCGTACCAACTGAGGAGAACCTACCAAATGGTACTCCTACACCACCACATTTAACTGGTAATTTTATTGCCAAATCCGCATTCATACAATTAATTGTGAGAAGTCAATTTGGAGGGATGTCTAGTGAAGATCCTCATTACATAAGGAGACTTTTTGTGACTATTGTGACGCGATTTCTCAAACCGGAGTTACTCAAGACCAAATCCGATGGGTATTATTTCCTTTTTCTTTGATTGGTACCGCAAAACAATGGTCGGCAGGTGGTCGGTCCGTTTCGTGTTCACAATTAAAGATGTGGTCGTTGTGTCACGTCCGAATCAAAACACAATTTATAGCTTCACAAACAACTCTACAATTAGTAAAGAGGCAAGTAAAGGTCGGATTCCAAGGGACGGGTATTGAAATGAGATTTCTATTGAAACTAGTGGTGTCTTGGGGGTGTCACAAATTGAGTTGATGTAGAAGGTCACTAACTAAAATAGCAATGAAAATAAACTAGCAAGATGAATTAAAAGGGGTGTAAACAATTGATTAAAAAGCACTAGGGTGTCATGGGATCATAGGGGAATCATGGGAATTGATCATACAAACATGTTCTCAAATTATAAGCAAGCGATTATTGTTGTGATGGATTGAGTTAGGTTATATCTTAAAATCCTAGGAAAGTTTGGGTCCCGGAGCCGAATCGATTAGATTGTACAACACCTACAAGTCGACTTAATCTTCCCTACTCAACAACATGCATGGTCTAATGAGACTCGAGTTGGGTTATGTCTTACAAGTCTCATTGAAAAGATAGAAGATGGTAGTAAATGCAAGGATTCATAGGCTTAGCATTTCATCAAATATAACATGTGCATGAGTTGAGATCAAAACAAGCAAGCAAATAAAACATGAAAGCATATTAATTTAAGCATGAATCATTCCCCATGTTGGCTTCCCCTAATCACCCATTAACCCTAGCTAATAGACTAGTCACTCATTATCATGTTGATCATGCTAGCAAGGTTGTCAGTCATACTAACAAAATGAAACATGATGAGTAAATGAAAGTAATTAACAATAATTAAAAGGGATTAAGAGAATTATACCTACTAATGATTCCAATAATAAAGCAAAGATAAAATAAGTACTTGAATGCTTGATTAAGAGGTTGTCAATCTCCCAATAATAACCCAAATAATCTTCAATTACCCAAAATAAAGGATGAACAAAAGAGAGATTAAGGAAATAAAACTTGTATTAGGACTTGATTAATTGTTGATTACAAAACTAAAGAGAGATTTGATTGGTATTAACTACTCTAATTGTTGATAAGAAGAACATGCTCCTCTAATTTAGACTAATGGGGTATTTATAGTGGAAATTAGGGAGGATGCATTAGGGTTAACTAAGGGCTAAACTAGTAATTACACTTTTAGATTGAGCGGGGAGGAGCGGTATTTTCCGAAGGAAGGGCTTCTTTCTTCGTAGCTTGGAGAAGAGGAAATCGCGGCTGTCGGAATCCGGGCGATTAAGGTCGGGACGGGCGGATTCTGGCGATGGAATCCGAGCGGATTCAAGAGAATCCGGGCGGATTGTGGAGGTGGGATCCGAGCGTCTTGGTGGAAAGCCGCATGGATTCTCGGTGGAGGACGGGATTAGGGACAATCCGCACGGATTGTGCCTCGCAAAGGCTTCTTCTTCTTTTCTTCCCTTTTCTTCATAAATTCCTTGGGGATTTCCTTGGGGACTCAAGGATCCTTTCTCAACATTGCTCATCTACTATCATATGTACAAATGCCTTCTAATCTTGTCTCTCCTTGATGCTTGGTCATTGAATTCGATCAATTTAGTCTTGTTTTGCCATGAAAATGCAAGATTCTTACTCCTTTCCTACCAAGGGATCAAAATCTCAAAGAATATGCAAAACAAAGAACTAAAGATAAGAAATGACCCAAATATGCACTAAAAAGCATGGGAACAAGGCTAATTCGGGGGCTAAATATGCGCTAATTATGGTCACATCAAATATCCCCAAACCGAACCTTTGCTCATCCCGAGTAAAGAGGTGACAAAGACTAGGACCATTATTTAAACTAACCTAATAACATAGCCGATATGAGACAATTAGCGGGTCTCACTCCGCCCCTTCAACTCACAACAAGACAACCATGAGGTAGGATGCCTTCTTGCAAGGCAAGGTGGGTCTTGCCAAAATGACGACACATCCAAACATTAAGCACACAAAATCACATAATGGATGCATCTACAAAAGGAATAGCCACTTCCTCATCAAGTGGCGGAGGCACTAAAAAGGAACAAATTTAAGAGCATGTAATCCTTCACAAATACTAGTTCAACAAATTACTAAGGCTAAGAGGATGGCACTAAATCACCTCCAAATGGTGTTAAACTAGACTACTTTCGTCCTCAATTTCCAAATGCTTTCGTCAAGAGCGATCGGATGGTGGTGGAATGATGATCCCTATGATGCTAGTAGCATATGACATGACAAGTCTCTAATTCTCTACAAAGGTAAAGGTCATGGATCGTCCCAAGCTCGACCAAGTGGCTTGACAAAAGGCTTTTTGGGAATGAAATGCTCAAATCTTTATTCACAACGGGTGGATATGACTAGTATTCAAAATTGTCCTCATTTCACTTTCACATTTCAAAAATTTAAGATGGGGTTTGTCCCTTCCGGGCTAGTGTCCTTTGCTTTCGCCAATCGCTTATTAGGCAACCGGTTAACCTCTAGACAATAGCTTTTCAGGGTGATAGTCACTCTGTCTCTGGGCGGCCGAATTCACAACCGTGTGGGGGCCCAATTCAATGGATCCCGCACCAAAGCACATTGAAGTGGTACGCCTCCATCAAAACAACTTAAATCTCTCAACATTCAACAATTCATAACATTTGAGGTTTCCTTGGCATTAAATTACTTCAACATGACAAAATTCTTTGAATTGAGCACTTCAAGCTTATTGATAGAAAATATTTTTGGGTTGCCTTACCACAAGGTCAATCAAGGTCACCTAGACAAGTTAACCAAGTCCACATCGCATCACGGGGTTGGATAGGTGACTCACATGAAAACCCTTGACTAGGCCTTGGGTCATGGGTCAAAATACACTAGTATGACACTATCTAGGGTATTTTACAACCATTCTAGTAGGCAAAATCTTAAGTTGAACAAGTATTTGTAATGGCTTAGTTGCTCTTGTCAAAGTTCCTAATTAGGCATTTTTCAAAACATTTCTAACATGCAACTACATGCCATGATGCAACTAATATAAACATCCTAATGCAAGTGATTCTATCAACTAATATGACATATAAACTAAATGCAAGTCCTAAATTCACATTGTTATACCGCATCAATCAAAATAAAGCCACATAGTCATTAACATAAAGAGGAAAAAGGAGATTGGAAAGATCATACCATGCGGTCTTCATTATCCTCATGTCTCGGATGTGGCGTAGTCAATCAATGTGAACAAGGATAGAACAAACACAATATATACAAAACAATATATACATACGACTACAAAGGGAAATAAACATGTTTTTGGGTTTTTCAATTTTCAAATTTTTATGATTTTCGAAATTTTTCAATTTTTTTGGATTTTTTGAATAAGAGTTAAATGTTAGAATTCCCATCCCCACACTAATATGGGCATTGTCCTCAATGGCCAAAGTGATGGAAATTATGCAAAGATGATGCATGATTTCTATACTAAATGCAATCTATACTAAGCTACACTATATGATGCATGGTTTTTGTTATGACGGAGAGGATAATTTAGATTACCTCCCGTTGTGTATGCATTAACTTCCCCAAACCAAGTTAGACACTATTGCTAATGTCCAAGGATGGGTGTAGTTCATGCACACAATATGCAATGCATGAAACTAATTTGTCATTTTGGATTTTGAAAATGGGAACAATAAAATGAGAAAACCTCAATGGTTCCGAGGTGTGAGTCCTCTATGGTGCTAGGACTACTCCAACAATGATCAAAATTATAATTAAAACAAAGAGAGAAATAGACAAACCATGAGAGGGTAGGAGCCTCCAAGGCTTGCTAATCTTCCATCATATCATCACCATTATCAGTTTCCTCATTAGAAGTGGTCTCAATGCCACTTCCCTCTTCATTTGCCTCTTCATCTTGCTCATCATCCTTTTCTCCTTCTTCACTTGCTTCCTCATCAATGTTATCATCAACTTCTTCATTACCAACAACCTCATTGTCACCCGAAACGACCCTAGGTGTACCCGGAAATAGGACTTCTCTATCCGCCCAACTAGGCAAAGGATATGATGGGTCAAGTAGTCCTTGCCTAGCTAAGTGTAGGAGGGGTGGATATTGAGCCAAGTAAGCATTTTTCCGGTCCTCAAAGGCTTGCTTGTGCATTGCTTGCATGAGGAGAGTCAAATAATCATTTCTAGCTTCAACTCCTTCCGGCTTGAACTCTTGATACTCAAAGGGGTAGGGTGGTATGACAATGGAAGAGGAGGGCATTTCAAGTTCACCCTTTTGTTGTTGAATAATATGCTCGGCCTCTTTAGAAAGGGGAAGTAGATAATTGGTCCGGTGGACGCTTAGACGACAAATCTTTGAAGGCAAGGTGAACGATCTAGCTTCACTAGTGAGCCATCCATACTTGGTATCAAGAGGGTTATGAGCAACCCACTTGTACTTGTGTATCATAGTATGCAAATCAACAAGATGACCACCCTCCTTTGCTTTATACTTGTTATCCTTATTGAAGTTAGAATCAAAGTACTTAGCTAGGATAGTGACTAGGCCGCCATTGACAATAACGGTAGTGCCCTTCTTCCCACAATCAATGTTGAGCCATCTATCTACCAAAAGCCTCAAAGAGTTGAAAGGCTTGGTGTGCACTCTTCCAATGTTCAAAGCCGATTCAAGAAGAATAAAATCAAGTTTGGTGAAATGGTTAGTATCTTTCCTTGCAATAATGGTGTTGCCTATGACCTTGTGCCATACTCTTATGCCCGGATGGTGGACTAAAAGAGCACGACTCGCATGAAAGTCCTCAAATTTCCTCCCGGAAATTGCCTCCCAAAGAGGGTCGGGGTCATACTTTCCATAGTTCTTAAAATAACTCGGTTCATCACTAAGACCCAAAATTTCACTCAATTCCCTAAAGGAAATGCGTCTACTAACATTAGCTAGACGAAACTCGAGATTCTCCCTACTCTCAACTTTGGTGACTTTCAAAGAACTCAAAAACTCCAAGGTAAGGGAGGGGTATGTCAATTCTTTTGATTCAAACAATTTTTCTAACCCCATGGCTTTGAAAAAGGCTCTAGTTTGCTCAAGGACACCCAACTTTCCCAAGGTGTCCTCACAAATAAATTTGGTGGATTGAATTGATTTCCTAGCAAAGTTGGCAAAAGTATCTCTATGGGTTTTGGAAATAAAAGTTACCTCCGGATATTGCAAAAGTTGATCGATTTCCAGAGTAGAAGATGTTGTTGCTCCCATAGAAGGTTGTTGTTGTTGTTGCACTTCCAAGTTTGGTGTTGCTACCACCATAGCCAATGCTTTCTTTGCTTGAAGAGCCTTTTGCCTTTGCGAAAGTGTCTTTGGTGCATTTGTTGCCTTTGTTGCTCCCTTAGTCCTTGCCATTGATGAACTAGCCAAGAAAAGAATGAAAAATCTTCAATTTGTAGTGCACCCAAATCGATTGAAAGGTGAAAGGCTTTGCCTTTAGGAATTCAAAAATCGACTCAAAGGTTGAAGATTTTGCTCTTGGTTTTGATTTTTATTGAATAAGGAGTGATTGATTTGTTGTTAGAAGGATGATTTGATTTGATTTTGGTGAATGTTATTGAGGGATTTTGTTTTTATGATGGAGAGGATGAGGGTTTTGATGTTTTGAAGTAGTGTTATGAATGAATGAATGAATGAATGAATGAATGACGGTGGGAGGGATTTTATAAAGACCGAAAAATTCGAACTGCAGGGGCAATCAGTGCGGATTATGCCCAATACGGGGGATTCTGCACTTTCTGGGTTTGATAAAACTCGCCTAAAAAAGGGCGGATTCAGAAGAAGACGCTCGGATTTGCTTGATACGGGACGGGCGGATTTGCCTGAAGACGGACGGATTTGAGTCCAGGAAATTTTCCTTGTTTTCCTCAGCAGAGAAGACGGGCGTCTTCTGTCCAAGACGGACGGATTATCAGAGACGGGCGTATTTCAGTTCTGGACACCCGGATTCTCTTACAGTCAAAAATCTTTCAAAATTTCAGCTTATAGGGACGTGCGTCTTCATCCCAGTACGCTTGGATTGCATGAAGACGGGCATCTTCTCCCCAATCCGTTTGGATTCTTCCCCTTGTACCCGGATTCAGTTCCATCCGTGTACAGTGCATGTCCCTTATCAACCTCTTATTTTTCTTCAAATCTTGTTTTCTTCATTGTGGGGGCACTACTAAGGCATGGATAGCCTAGGCAATTGCCATCCCCACACTAAGCGAAAGCACTACACATCAATTTGAGATTGTTAGTCCCTCCCTCACTTCTCTCAAACATGACAAATATCTTGATCAAAGCAAATAAAAATCCAAAGATGACAAAAATGCAATACAAGAATTGAAATGCGAGTTAGGGAGTTAGAAATATTTACAAATGGTGGTTTAGGAGGACTCCACCAAACTCTCATTCTTGATGAGATGTCAAAAGGGCATGTCCAAGGTGTTGTTGATGTTGCTCAACACCTTGAAAAAGTAATCGAAAGCTTGTTCATTATTATGGTAGAGGTCTTCAATAGACCTTGGCCCTTGTTGTCGGTCTTGATCGATGGCATTACCAATGTAGGGATTAAAAATCCCTTCAAATTCGTCGTCCCAAAGACCACAAACTTCATTAAGTTGATCATTGAAAATCTCTTGATTTGATGGAGACAACTCTCCCAAATTCTTCTCTTGGCCAATGAGGCCATCCTCTTCTTCTTTGGTTGATTTTGACGAGCTTTGCAAGCTCTCCTTGTCACAATTCACTTGCTCTTTGAATGGAGCATCTTCAATTTTTTCCTTCAATTGGAGTTTCGATTTCTTCCTTTCATCCTTTCGGCTATCATGATCAATCATAAAACATGGTTCATGCAAATGAGGAGCTCTCATAGTCTTGTCAAGATTAAAGGTTATGCTTTCATCTCCCACTTCTAGAGTGAGCTCACCATGTTTCACATCAATCACCGCACCCGCGGTGTGTAGGAAAGGTCTTCCTAGAATGATTGGAATGTTGGAATCTTCCTCCATATCAACAATGACAAAGTCCACCGGGATGAAAAACTTCCCAATTCGTACGGGGACATCTTCCCATATCCCTAATGGTGTCTTTGTCGATCTATCGGCCATTTGGAGTGTCATGTTGGTGCATTTAAGCTCTCCCATCCCCAACCTTTTACTCACCGAGTACGGCATGACACTCACACTAGCCCCTAGATCACATAAGGCTTTGTTGATCGTTGTGTCGCCAATGGTACACGGTATTGAGAAGCTTCCCGGATCCTTTAGCTTTGGAGGTGAACTCCCTTGAAGTATTGCACTACTCACCTTAGTGAAGGCGATAGTCTCAAGCTTCCGGATCGACTTCTTCTTTGTGAGGATATCTTACATGTACTTCGCATAGGCCGGCACGTGATTGATTAATTAAGTGAAAGGAATTGAGACTTCCAAATTCTTCACAATTTCCATGAACTTTCCAAGTTGATCATAAAATTTGGGCTTGGCTTGATGACTTGGAAAAGGAAGTCTAATCACAATGGGCTCCTTCTCCTTGACCTTGTCTTCATTTTTCTTTGAACTTTCTTCTTTTGATGATTCTCCATCTTTGGAGCTTTGCACAATTTCTTCCTTTTCACTAGCTTCCACAACTTCATCCTCAACTTGCTTCCTTTGTGCTTTATACCTTGTACCACTTCTCAAGTGAATGGCACTAACCGTTTCATGTCTAGGGGGATTACTTTGAGGTGGTAATTGCCCCTTTTGTCTTTGTGAGCTTGAAGATGCTAGTTGAGTCAATTGTGTTTCCAACATCTTGGTGTGAGCTAGGATGTTGTTGATGGTGGTTTCCTTTGCTTGGCTATCCATTTGCATTTGAGTGAAAATTTTTGGTTGATTCTTTTGCATTTGGAGGACCGCTTTTTGGACATCAAAACCTTGGTCATTTTGGTGATTGTATGGATTTTGATTTTGGTAACCTTGGTTTTGATTGTAGAAGGGTCTTTGATTTTGGTGTCTCATGGGTGGTGGAGTGTATGTTATTTGAGGGTTTTGAACATTTTGGCTTTTGTATGAGAGATTTGGATGGAATTTGGTGTTTTCATTGTAATAGTTGGAATAAGGGGTACCACTCTTGTATGCTTGGAAACCATTCACTTGTTCATTTGTTCCCCTACATTCACCTTGGTCATGTCCCAAAGTTCCACAATTCTCACATATCCCACTTGGGATTTATGAGGATGCCGTCATGGCATTAACATGATGCTTTGGTGATTTTGAGACTTCTTCAAGGCTAGCCATAGATTTTTCAAACTTCAAATTGATTGTGTCGATATGAGCACTAAGTTGAGCACCCAATTGAGTAACGGAGTCCACTTCATGTTTTCCTCCTCTAGTGGCCTTGCGAGGTCTACTATATTGTGAGTTATGGACCGCCATTTCCTCAATCTTGTTCCATGTTTGATTGTCATCAACTTCGGTGAACATTCCATTTGATCCCATGTTGAGAATGTTCCTTGAATCCTCATATAGACCATTCCAAAATTGTTGTACCAAAAACCATTCGCTAAGTCCATGGTGAGGACATGAGCGACAACTTCCCTTGAACCGCTCCCAAGCTTCATACAAAGATTCTTCATCCCTTTGCTTAAAACCCGTAATTTGAGCTCTTAGCATGTTAGTCTTCTCCAGTGGGTAGAATTTTTTGTAGAAAGCTAGAGCCAACTTCTTCCAAGAATCTATTTTGATGATGGCCTTGTCAAGGCCCTTCAACCATTGCTTCGCGGTGCCGATTAGAGAAAAAGGAAATATGACCCATCTAATTTGGTCTTGAGTCACACCCGTTTGAGAGATTGCATCACAATAGTCGCAAAAGGTTTCCATATGAGAATGAGGGTCTTCACTAGGCATACCCCAAAATTGGCTCCTTTCAACTAATTGGATGAAGGCGGATTTGGCAATAAAATTTCCGGTTAGATGTTGCGGTGTAGGAGTACCATTTGGTAGGTTCTCCTCGGTGGGTACGGAGTGTGATGAGAATTTAGGCATTGTAGGTTGATTTTGTGGGGTATTGTGTAATGGGTTCTCCTCTCCTTCTATTGCGAAAGGGTTGACGAACTCAATAGTTGGTTGAAAAACTTCACTAATACCTCTTAAATTCCTCCTAACAAGTCTCCTATTGTTCGTCAAGGTTCTTTCGATTTCACAGTCAAAAGGTAACAAATCACCTTGTGACCTTCTAGACATGCAAAATATCAAACAACTCGAAAACAATTAGAACAAACCTTGAGGAGTTTTACTTCCCCAAGGCGAAGAAAGACACAACTTATAACAATAAAAAGGAAATCTAAATCAAACAAACACCATCCCCGGCAACGGCGCCATTTTTGGTCGGTCCGTTTCGTGTTCACAATTAAAGATGTGGTCGTTGGGTCACGTCCGAATCAAAACACAATTTATAGCTTTACAAACAACTCTACAATTAGTAAAGAGGCAAGTAAAGGTCGGATCCCAAGGGACGAGTATTGAAATGAGATTTCTATTGAAACTAGTGGTGTCTTGGGGGTGTCACAAATTGGGTTGATGTAGAAGGTCACTAACTAAAATAGCAATGAAAATAAACTAGCAAGATGAATTAAAAGGGGTGTAAACAATTGATTAAAAAGCACTAGGGTGTCATGGGATCATATAGGAATCATGGGAATTGATCATACAAACATGTTCTCAAATTATAAGCAAGCGATTATTGTTGTGATGGATTGAGTTGGGTTATATCTTACAATCCTAGGAAAGTTTTGGTTCCGGAGCCGAATCGATTAGATTGTACAACACCTACAAGTCGACTTAATCTTCCCTACTCAACAACATGCATGGTCTAATGAGACTCGAGTTGGGTTATGTTTTACAAGTCTCATTGAAAAGATAGAAGATGGTAGTAAATGCAAGGATTCATAGGTTTAGCATTTCATCAAATATAACATGTGCATGAGTTGAGATCAAAACAAGCAAGCAAATAAAATATGAAAGCATATTAATTTAAGCATGAATCATTCCCCATGTTGGTTTCCCCTAATAACCCATTAACCCTAGCTAATAGACTACTCACTCATTATCATGTTGATCATGCTAGCAAGGTTGTCAATCATACCAACAAAATGAAACATGATGAGTAAATGAAAGTAATTAACAATAATTAAAAGAGATTAAGAGAATTATACCTACTAATGATTCCAATAATAAAGCAAAGATAAAAGAAGTACTTGAATGCTTGATTAAGAGGTTGTCAATCTCCCAATAATAACCCAAATAATCTTCAATTACCCAAAATAAAGGATGAACAAAAGAGAGATTAAGGAAATAAAACTTGTATTAGGACTTGATTAATTGTTGATTACAAAACTAAAGGGAGATTTGATTGGTATTAACTACTCTAATTGTTGATAAGAAGAACATGCTCCTCTAATTTAGACTAATGGGGTATTTATAGTGGAAATTAGGGAGGATGCATTAGGGTTAACTAAGGGCTAAACTAGTAATTACACTTTTTAGATTGAGCAGGGGGGAGCCGGTATTTTCCGAAGGAAGGGCTTCTTTCTTCGTAGCTTGGAGAAGAGGAAATCGCGGCTGTCTTTGGAATCCGGCGGATTAAGGTCGGGACGGGCGGATTCTGGCGATGGAATCCGAGCAGATTCAAGAGAATCCGGGCGGATTGTGGAGGTGGGATCCGAGCGTCTTGGTGGAAAGCCGCACGGATTCTACAGCTGGAGGACGGCCGGATTGGGGACAATCCGCACGGATTGTGCCTCTCGTGAGGCTTCTTCTTCTTTTCTTCCCTTTTCTTCATAAATTCCTTGGGGATTTCCTTGGGGACTCAAGGATCCTTTCTCAACATTGCTCATCTACTATCATATGTACAAAGGCCTTCTAATCTTGTCTCTCCTTGATGCTTGGTCATTGAATTCGATCAATTTAGTCTTGTTTTGCCATGAAAATGCAAGATTCTTACTCCTTTCCTACCAAGGGATCAAAATCTCAAAGAATATGCAAAACAAAGAACTAAAGATAAGAAATGACCCAAATATGCACTAAAAAGCATGGGAACAAGGCTAATTCGGGGGCTAAATATGCGCTAATTATGGCCACATCAGCAGGCCCTGATACGCATCCGAGCTTGTGAAATCAGATTTTGCAGGTTCACACTTAATTAAATGAAACAAATTTTCGCTTAATCAGATTCCAGAACAACTGAACAAAGTTTGGCTATACCAGATTCCAGACCAGCTAAACAAATTTTGGCTATTCCAGACTCCAGACCAGCAAAACAAAGTTTTGTTTTACCAAGTTCCAGACTGGCGAAACAATATTTTGCCATTCCAGTTCCCAAATTGGTAAAACAAAGTTTTACCAACTTCATTCTGGACCAGTGAAACAAAGTTTCGCTAATTCAGCCAGTATCCAGATTCCAGCCAGCTCCATATATTCCAGATTAGTATAACAAAGTTTTGTTGTTCCAGTCCCAGTCTCTAGCTACTCTAGACATGTAATATAAGAGGCCCATGTACGTTGTCTAATAACCTTAAGGGTACCCAATGATGAGGCTCAAACTAAATGACTAAATTGAAATTGACAATGTCGTAAATAACGGCTCTTTACGCTTATTTTCTGATAAATCATTCAAAATGGCATAAGACCACTTATTAGCTCTTTTATTTCCACTTATCCAACTTTGTTAGTTAATGACATAAAACCATTTCTTCACCTTTGTTCCATCCTTGAAATCCCATTTCATATTCAAGTCATACAATTAGTTATACATTTTTATTAATTGGGCCAAGTATATTAAGGCATCCCACCTTATCATAGTTCACTAGGAAGTACGAGTAGAAAACGCATATCTAATGGGAGATTGTTGGTCGTTTCGGCTTCATAGACATTTGCAAGTGATAAGGAAATAGACATCCTTTAACAATTTGGATTGATAAAGGTCAGAGCTTAACAATTGTTTTTAGTAGGAAACAAGGTATGGATATGAATGTAAGAGTTGGATTAAAAGTGGTTTGCTAATTCCTCGTAGCGCATACTCCGTTCTTGTTAAGGAATCGTACGTACGTACAAGAATATATTTTTAACAAATTTGAAGTACGTAAGAATAGCCAGACCATCTAAAACTCTATCTTCTACAACTTCGAGATTCAATAGACTATAGCCTAAGATCATTATAAATTCTCAATTCCATTATCACAATTGAGGGGAACACACGAAGACGAATATTTACATTCACGAAAGACCAAAAGAAGAATATAAATACAGATCACCCGTCTTAAATAAACTACCTGAGTTTCAAATCAAACCTCATACATTAAATTGTCCCAATTTTAATATAAGTGCATAAGAGCCATTAATTTACGATAAAGTCGAAATTCATTAATAGTCAACATCCAGATAGGCTTGAGGGTACCAATATAAAATACGTTTTCTTTACTCTTTTTATTCATCTTTTATTTATTATTTCCTTTACTTAACGTATTATCTGTATAATTGTATATAAACTAACCTATTTAACTTGTCCTTATAAATAATTGTATAAAGTTTGTTTCTACCATTCTTTTCTCTGTCTTATTTTCGTCAAATATATATAATATTAAAAATAAATAGTAGAGGTCGTCCGTTTGATGGGTGGTCCGGGTGCCTGACACCTTTCCTGACCATAACTTTACCCCCGAATCTGCAATCTTTGGTTTAGACCGGATTGACGGATCAGTCCTCATACCAGGGATCAAAAAGGGTCTTTTCCATTAAAATTATTTTTGTAAGTTTTTGTATAAAACCTACTGGCAAAACCATACTATTACATATTTCAAAAAGGAGATTTTTTCAAGAATCTCACAGAGTGATGGAGGGAGTGATGAGGTGAATGATGAAGCTATCAATGTGAGTGATGATGATTATGAGATCAATGATGATGAAGGGGATAATGAGAGTGATGATATGGCAACCTCAAGTGGTGATAATGAAGAAGAGGACTCCGATGATGATGGGATGAATGATGAAGGCAATTGAGGGTAAAGGATAACAAACACTTGGTTGATGAAGACTCACTTAGCATCCTTGCGATGGTACTTGTATGTTCCTTTTATACTCTTTTCTCTCATGTTTAACATAACTTGTACTTCATATTGCATTTCTAGTGTTGTTTTGGATTTTTGCTTGATTGTTGTCCTAGCACCATCAAAGGATCCTTTTCCACTGTAGCAACATCAAGGTGAGACAAATGTTTGCTTCCTCAAGGAAAATCCAAGATGACAATTGCATAGCATGCATGGCCTTGTGGCCAAACTTCCTTCCATAACCTTAATCGGTTTAGGGAAGTTTAGTCACAAGAACCCGAGTTAATCTCAAAACTGATAAAAATTTGAAAATTTTCGAAAAATCTCAAAACTATGCCTTTAATTTGAAAAAAAAAAATCCCAATAAATTTGGAAAAACAAAAATTTAAAAACATGTTGTTTACTTTGAGTACACTACGCCAAATAAGTCCTTAAATAACGGTCAGATAATGCAATTACCTTTTTTAAATAGAATCACGGAACCGTTATTGCAACGACGGTTGTTAAATATATACCACGGTTGTACAAACACGCGAACGCTATATAACATCAATAACGGATCTATAATACCGTTATCACAACTCAAGAACTGTTATAAAACTGTTGTTAAATATGTTTATGGCAACGGGTATACTTTTAAGAAACCGTTATTAAATCTTAATAACGGTTTCAAATCCGTTGTCGGAGTTTACTATTGACAACGGCTTAGTGGTTCCAAAACCGTTGTCTAGAGGTTAACCGGTTGCCCAACAAACGATTGGCGAAAGCAAAGGACACTAGCAAGCGAGGGACAAACCCCATCTCAATGTTTTGAATTGTGAAATGCGAAAGTTGTGAAAGTTCAAAGAGGAAAAATTTAGAATGCTAGTCTAATCCACTTTTGTATATTGACTTGAGCATTTCATTCCAAAAAATCTTTTTGTTATGCCACCTTGTCCAGCTTGGGAATATCCATGACCTTTACACTTGTGAATAATTCGAGACATGTCATTCTCTAATGCCCCTCAAATTTCATAGTTATAGGACCCTTTGTGTGTCTAAAGTACAAGGTAGACTATAAAAGGTTAATAGAAAGCTTTCACAAATGTATCATAGTTGGAAATGTGATCACTGTTTTTAGGGGTATTTTGAAACGGTCATATCTAGAGTTTTAGAGCTTCGATGAGGGTTATTGAAATTAGAGGTGAAATCTTATTATCTTAGCTTTCCAATGCATGATCACAAGCTTCATTCCGATACGTAACGAAGAAATGGCGACAGTTCGAAGTTAGGGTGGCAGGATTAGGCGCGACTCGCGCGTGTCGCGGAATTGGCTGGTCATTCTCTGCGTTGTTTCGTGATTATTATTGTTATTGTTATTATTATTATGTTTTTTGCAGAAAATTATTATTATTATTATTATTATTATTATTATTATTATTATTATTATTATTATTATTATTATTATTATTATTATCATTATCATTATCATTATCATTATCATTATTATTATTATTATTATTGTTATTATTGTTATTATTACTAGTACTACTATTATTAAAATTATTACTATAATTTTTATTACTATATTTATTATTATAATTATTACTATGATAATAATAATTATTATTATTCCTATTATTATTCTATTCTTTACCTAAACCTACTCTAACCTATCCTTGACTCTATAAATACCTTTAAACATTATATCTTTAAACCCTTTTAGCTTATTTTATTAACTTTTACACAAAATCTCATAAAGTTTAATAAGAGGCGAGAAGGAGGGAGATCTAGTAAAATTGAACTGTGGATTTTCATTCTAGCTAGCAAGATCGAGCCTTTATCATCGTAAGTTGTTAGATCTATCTCCTTAATAATTAGTTTACATTTAAATCGTTGTAGTTGTTGGCCTATTGGTGGAATAAGGCTAAACCCTAATGTTATAATTAGGGAATTAGATTATGTACGTTATTGTATGAAGTATTTAGTAATTGAATGTTGTTGTGTGATTAATTTAGGCGTCAAATTTATTGAGGAGCACCTGCTAGGCGTGAATAAGTGAAGATTGTGAAAAGGTAGGGATTATCCTTCATAATTTTCATTTATGTGATTGTTAAATGTATTTGTGTGCGTGTGTATATATATATATATATATATATATATATATATATATATATATATATATATATATATATATATGTGTGTGTGTGTGTGTGTGTGTGTGTGTGTGTGTGTGTGTGTGTGTGTGTGTGTGTGTGTGTGTGTGTGTGTGTGTGTGTGTGTGTGTGTGTGTGTGTGTGTGTGTGGTTGATTTCTAAATTGCGATTGTGATTACGAAAGTGGAACTATGTAGATACCCAGTATCTGCTGAGACTCCAACAAACACCCGATGATTATCGGACTATAACATGCTTTGGAATCGCGGCGTTTGATCGACAGTTTGTGTACAACTTTACGTCGGAAAACTTAAAACGATTTCAAAATAAAACTTTTCAAAACTTTTCGAAAGTACCTGGAGTGTTTAATGCACGACGACAGGGTTGCAATGACACTAACTAGAGTCAAAATCGACACCAGACCAAAAACCGACTCAAAAATTCAAATCCCGACTCCAACAACGAGTCAAACCGAGTCAACCACAAAAAAACAAACCATTTCAAACCTTCTATACTAAGATTTCCCGGATTCATGAATGGTCAAGTACCAAACATGTGACTACAAATCCTAGGATAGAACAAATCATGATTGCACTTGTGTAAAAGTGACAGGACAACTCGAAGACCCGCGACGTGGCTCGCGCCTCTTTGAGCAGCCCAGGTGGCCACGTCGCTCAAAACACACACAACCACTCATTTTCCTATAAATACCCCTCAAATTCCCCCATTTGAGAACTTACGCGAGTGTCTGCCCCCTCTTTTCTCCCTTAAAATTCTCGACTCGACTTCCTAAGTCACAATCCGACGCGTATTTACGACCTACCGATCGTAAATACAAGCCTTAAACATTGTTTGGTACCGTCATCGTGCATTAAATCACTTGACTGACCACTTCGACCACTACACTGTCACTAAACCTTGGTCATTTTGGTGATTGTATGGATTTTGATTTTGGTAACCTTGGTTTTGATTGTAGAAGGGTCTTTGATTTTGGTTTCTCATGGGTGGTGGAGTGTATGTTGTTTGAGAGTTTTGAACATTTTAGCTTTTGTATGAGAGATTTGGATGGAATTTGGTGTTTTCATTGTAATAGTTGGAATAAGGGGTACCACTCTTGTATGCTTGGAAATCATTCACTTGTTCATTTGTTCCCCTACATTCACCTTGGTCATGTCCCAAAGTTCCACAATTCTCACATATCCCACTTGGGATTGATGAGGATGCCGTCATGGCATTAACATGATGCTTTGGTGATTTTGAGACTTCTTCAAGGCTAGCCATAGATTTTTCAATCTTCAAATTGATTGTGTCGATATGAGCACTAAGTTGAGCACCCAATTGATTAACGGAGTCCACTTCATTCTTTCCTCCTCTAGTGGCCTTGCGAGGTCTACTATATTGTGAGTTATGGACCGCCATTTCCTCAATCTTGTTCCATGTTTGATTGTCATCAACTTCGGTGAACATTCCATTTGATCCCATGTTGAGAATGTTCCTTGAATCCTCATATAGACCATTCCAAAATTGTTGTACCAAAAACCATTCGCTAAGTCCATGGTGAGGACATGAGCGACAACTTCCCTTGAACCGCTCCCAAGCTTCATACAAAGATTCTTCATCCCTTTGCTTAAAACCCGTAATTTGAGCTCTTAGCATGTTAGTCTTCTCCAGTGGGTAGAATTTTTTGTAGAAAGCTAGAGCCAACTTCTTCCAAGAATCTATTCTGATGGTGGCCTTGTCAAGGCCCTTCAACCATTGCTTCGCGGTGCCGATTAGAGAAAAAGGAAATAAGACCCATCTAATTTGGTCTTGAGTCACACCCGTTTGAGAGATTGCATCACAATAGTCGCAAAAGGTTTCCATATGAGAATGAGGGTCTTCACTAGGCATACCCCCAAATTGGCTCCTTTCAACTAATTGGATGAAGGCGGATTTGGCAATAAAATTTCCGGTTAGATGTTGCGGTGTAGGAGTACCATTTGGTAGGTTCTCCTCGGTGGGTACGGAGTTTGATGAGAATTTAGGCATTGTAGGTTGATTTTGTGGGGTATTGTGTAATGGGTTCTCCTCTCCTTCTATTGCGAAAGGGTTGACGAACTCAATAGTTGGTTGAAAAACTTCACTAATACCTCTTAAATTCCTCCTAACAAGTCTCCTATTGTTCGTCAAGGTTCTTTCGATTTCACGGTCAAAAGGTAACAAATCACCTTGTGACCTTCTAGACATGCAAAATATCAAACAACTCGAAAACAATTAGAACAAACCTTGAGGAGTTTTACTTCCCCAAGGCAAAGAAAGACACAACTTATAACAATAAAAAGGAAATCTAAATCAAACAAACACCATCCCCGGCAACGGCGCCATTTTTGGTCGGTCCGTTTCGTGTTCACAATTAAAGATGTGGTCGTTGGGTCACGTCCGAATCAAAACACAATTTATAGCTTCACAAACAACTCTACAATTAGTAAAGAGGCAAGTACAGGTCGGATCCCAAGGGACGGGTATTGAAATGAGATTTCTATTGAAACTAGTGGTGTCTTGGGGGTGTCACAAATTGGGTTGATGTAGAAGGTCACTAACTAAAATAGCAATGAAAATAAACTAGCAAGATGAATTAAAAGGGGTGTAAACAATTGATTAAAAAGCACTAGGGTGTCATGGGATCATAGAGGAATCATGGGAATTGATCATACAAACATGTTCTCAAATTATAAGCAAGCGATTATTGTTGTGATGGATTGAGTTGGGTTATATCTTACAATCCTAGGAAAGTTTGGGTCCCGGAGCCGAATCGATTAGATTGTACAACACCTACAAGTCGACTTAATCTTCCCTACTCAACAACATGCATGGTCTAATGAGACTCGAGTTGGGTTATGTCTTACAAGTCTCATTGAAAAGATAGAATATGGTAATAAATGCAAGGATTCATAGGCTTAGCATTTCATCAAATATAACATGTGCATGAGTTGAGATCAAAACAAGCAAGCAAATAAAACATGAAAGCATATTAATTTAAGCATGAATCATTCCCCATGTTGGTTTCCTCTAATAACCCATTAACCCTAGCTAATAGACTACTCACTCATTATCATGTTGATCATGCTAGCAAGGTTGTCAATCATACCAACAAAATGAAACATGATGTGTAAATGAAAGTAATTAACAATAATTAAAAGAGATTAAGAGAATTATACCTACTAATGATTCCAATAATAAAGCAAAGATAAAAGAAGTACTTGAATGCTTGATTAAGAGGTTGTCAATCTCCCAATAATAACCCAAATAATCTTCAATTACCCAAAATAAAGGATGAACAAAAGAGAGATTAAGGAAATAAAACTTGTATTAGGACTTGATTAATTGTTGATTACAAAACAAAAGAGAGATTTGATTGGTATTAAATACTCTAATTGTTGATAAGAAGAACATGCTCCTCTAATTTAGACTAATGGGGTATTTATAGTGGAAATTAGGGAGGATGCATTAGGGTTAACTAAGGGCTAAACTAGTAATTACACTTTTTAGATTGAGCAGGGAGGAGCCGGTATTTTCCGGAGGAAGGGCTTCTTTCTTCGTAGCTTGGAGAAGAGGAAATCGCTACACAGGCTTTGGAATCCGGGCGGATTAAGGTCGGGACGGGCGGATTCTGGCGATGGAATCCGAGCGGATTCAAGAGAATCCGGGCGGATTGTGGAGGTGGGAGCCGAGCGTCTTGGTGGAAAGCCGCACGGATTCTGCAGCTGGAGGATGGCCGGATTGGGGACAATCCGCACGGATTGGGGACAATCCGCACGGATTGTGCCTCAGCAAGGCTTCTTCTTCTTTTCTTCCCTTTTCTTCATAAATTCCTTGGGGATTTCCTTGGGGACTCAAGTATCCTTTCTCAACATTGCTCATCTACTATCATATGTACAAAGGCCTTCTAATCTTGTCTCTCCTTGATGCTTGGTCATTGAATTCGATCAATTTAGTCTTGTTTTGCCATGAAAATGCAAGATTCTTACTCCTTTCCTACCAAGGGATCAAAATCTCAAAGAATATGCAAAACAAAGAACTAAAGATAAGAAATGACCCAAATATGCACTAAAAAGCATGGGAACAAGGCTAATTCGGGGGCTAAATATGCGCTAATTATGGCCACATCAGCAGGCCCTGATACGCATCCGAGCTTGTGAAATCAGATTTTGCAGGTTCACACTTAATTAAGTGAAACAAATTTTTGCTTAATCAGATTCCAGAACAACTGAACAAAGTTTGGCTATACCAGATTCCAGACCAGCTAAACAAATTTTGGCTATTCCAGACTCCAGACCAGCAAAACAAAGTTTTGTTTTACCAGGTTCCAGACTGGCGAAACAATATTTTGCCATTCCAGTTCCCAAATTGGTAAAACAAAGTTTTACCAACTTCATTCTGGACCAGTGAAACAAAGTTTCGCTAATTCAGCCAGTATCCAGATTCCAGCCAGCTCCATATATTCCAGATTAGTATAACAAAGTTTTGTTGTTCCAGTCCCAGTTTCTAGCTACTCTAGACATGTAATATAAGAGGCCCATGTACGTTGTCTAATAACCTTAAGGGTACCCAATGATGAGGCTCAAACTAAATGACTAAATTGAAATTGACAATGTCGTAAATAACGGCTCTTTACGCTTATTTTTTGATAAATCATTCAAAATGGCATAAGACCACTCATTAGCTCTTTTATTTCCACTTATCCAACTTTGTTAGTTAATGACATAAAACCATTTCTTCACCTTTGTTCCATCCTTGAAATCCCATTTCATATTCAAGTTATACATTTTTATTAATTGGGCCAAGTATATTAAGGCATCCCACCTTATCATAGTTCACTAGGAAGTACGAGTAGAAAACGCATATCTAATGGGAGATTGTTGGTCGTTTCGGCTTCATAGACATTTGCAAGTGATAAGGAAATAGACATCCTTTAACAATTTTGATTGATAAAGGTCAGATCTTAACAATTGTTTTTAGTAGGAAACAAGGTATGGATATGAATGTAAGAGTTGGATTAAAAGTGGTTTGCTAATTCCTCGTAACGCATACTCCGTTCTTGTTAAGGAATCGTACGTACGTACAAGAATATATTTTTAACAAATTTGAAGTACGTAAGAATAGCCAGACCATCTAAAACTCTATCTTCTACAACTTCGAGATTCAATAGACTATAGCCCAAGATCATTATAAATTCTCAATTCCATTATCACAATTGAGGGGAACACACGAAGACGAATATTTACATTCACGAAAGACCAAAAGAAGAATATAAATACAGATCACCCGTCTTAAATAAACTACCTGAGTTTCAAATCAAACCTCATACATTAAATTGTCCCAATTTTAATATAAGTGCATAAGAGCCATTAATTTACGATAAAGTCGAAATTCATTAATAGTCAACATCCAGATAGGCTTGAGGGTACCAATATAAAATACGTTTTCTTTACTCTTTTTATTCATCTTTAATTTATTATTTCCTTTACTTAACGTATTATCTGTATAATTGTATATAAACTAACCTATTTAACTTGTCCTTATAAATAATTGTATAAAGTTTGTTTCTACCATTCTTTTCTCTGTCTTATTTTCGTCAAATATATATAATATTAAAAATAAATAGTAGAGGTCGTCCGTTTGATGGGTGGTCCGGGTGCCTGACACCTTCCCTGACCATAACTTTACCCCCGAATCTGCAATCTTTGGTTTAGACCGGATTGACGGATCAGTCCCCATACCAGGGATCAAAAAGGGTCTTTTCCATTAAAATTATTTTTGTAAGTTTTTGTATAAAACCTACTGGCAAAACCATACTATTACATATTTCAAAAAGGAGATTTTTTCAAGAATCTCACAGAGTGATGGAGGGAGTGAAGAGGTGAATGATGAAGCTATCAATGTGAGTGATGATGATTATGAGATCAATGATGATGAAGGGGATAATGAGAGTGATGATATGGCAACCTCAAGTGGTGATAATGAAGAAGAGGACTCCGATGATGATGGGATGAATGATGAAGGCAATTGAGGGTAAAGGATAACAAACACTTGGTTGATGAAGACTCACTTAGCATCCTTGCGATGGTACTTGTATGTTCCTTTTATACCCTTTTCTCTCATGTTTAACATAACTTGTACTTCATATTGCATTTCTAGTGTTGTTTTGGATTTTTG